>NW_018164801.1:1274163-1277164 GCF_001263595.1 Phalaenopsis equestris
TATATATATATATATATATATATATATAAAACCAATTCCCCCTTTCCTCTTTAAACACTAAATCCCTAAACTCACGCACACGAGCTCTGCCTCCCTTTCCCTCTCCCATTCGCGTGTCTGGTCTTTCCCTTTCTCGGTCTCGAGCCAACCGAGCTCCTCCTCCACGCGAGAGAAAGTTGACCTCGTTCGTCATTGTCTGACATCTTTCTGCCCGTGGCCTTCCTTCCCGAAGCCGTGCCAGTCTCCCTAGGCTGGGGTTTTCCTTTTCTTCTTTTCTTGGTAGTTTGACTCTGGGAAGCTTGCTCCCCGGTACACTTGAATGGCAAAATCTTCTTTTCTTCCCGATGCTTCCCTCGCTACTACTGGGCTTGCCGCTCGGTCCGAGATGTTTCGGGGGGGGGCCGCCTTCATGGGCTCAGGAGCAGAGAGCACGTCCTTTTCTTCTTTGGCCCAATTCGAGTGTCGTGGGTTCAAGGGGTGACCTTCTGTCTCTTCCCCTCTTTTCTCTGCCTATAAACATAGTTTCTTTTGATTTTTTTTTGGCGGGGTTAAAAAAAAAGTTTTCTTTCTAAGAGGGGAGTAAAAATTTTTGGCTGTGAGGAGATTGGAAAAGAAATTTGTGTGAGAGCATTTCCTTGAGGTGAATTCTTGCGTTGCAGTGCTTTACATTGGCATTAAAGAGGTACCCCTTCTTCCCCCTTT
Source organism: Phalaenopsis equestris (assembly GCF_001263595.1). NCBI lineage: Eukaryota > Viridiplantae > Streptophyta > Magnoliopsida > Asparagales > Orchidaceae > Phalaenopsis > Phalaenopsis equestris. Next base: position 1,274,866 of record NW_018164801.1, read on the forward strand.
TCTTCGGTGCCCTTTTCCCTTTCGATTTTCCTCTCTACCGAGCCTTTGAGATTGGCTCTGTTGGATGATACAGTATGCTAGTTCTCTTTACTTTCATATATTTCGAAGCATTCACTCTAAAAGCATGTGAAGGATAGAAATATAAGCATGTTTCAGGAGTTCGATTTGATTACTCGCTTAGAACGGTGGAAGTATAAGATGACATAAGTGTTCTCCTTCTCTCTACTTGCTTGAGATAAAACAGTGACATAGTTCTATTATTGTGAATAGGAAGCTTGAAATATGGTTTTGAAATAATTCTAGCTCCTCTTGCAAGCATGTTGGGATGAGTATTATGAAGTTTTTCACTTATTTTCATTTAGGATGAAATATTGAAGAGGTTATTTGGCCTTTCATGAATGCTAGTGAGTTCATTTCACTGTTTTATGCATGTTTGGTGCTCGGTTTTGGCTTCCTGTGGCTTTCCCTGGCCTGAAATATATGCTATGAGAAAATTTATTTAACTTGGAAAGTGTTATGTAGCTTGTTTTGAGGGCTTGGCTTAGCCCCTAGTGAGGTATCTCCCCTGCTCAAAAAAATCTGTTGGAATCGTTATATGCTTTCTTAGCTTTGGATTGTTCGGTTTTACCTACAGATGGTTGGAACTTTAATTTCTATTAAAGTATGAATTTATATCAATGCTTGGGCCTGTTTTAATCTTGTTGAGCTCTGGCTTTGGCTCGGTTTTGGCTACGGGTGTTTTGGCTTAAATATACATATACTGAAGGAATTTATTTTGGAGGAACTCCATGACTGTTCTTGTTTAAAACATATGTTAGTTTTATATTTTGATGTCTTGAGGATATGGAAATGTTTTCTACCCTTTTGTTGTAACCTGAGTTTGAACTCAATCTGTGGCTCTGTTTGGCTTTAGTTGGGAGTTCGATTTGCTTTGTTTGGTCACCTACCCGAAAGGTGGTTTTGCTGGCTTTAGTTCCTACCCGAGAAATGGCTTAGTTTCTTTTGATTTTTGTTGGTCTCGGCTCTTACCCGAGAGTCTGTTTTAGGAGTGTTGTGTTGTCTCCATTCGAAAGCTGCTATCTGGTTTTGATGGATTTATTTGGCAATTTATAAGGCCGCAATTTGATGTTTGCTTGGTTCCTAATCGTGGGTTTGTGATGTGGTTGAATCAACCTCCCCTTTTGGTCCTTACCCGTGAGGCCTATTGTATGTCATTGGGTGTGATATGGTCTTTCTTGTTAGGCTTGATTGGCTTGAATGTTGTGGATGAACCAAGTTTGTCATCCCAAAAATTATAATTACTTTAGTTATTCCTTTCGTGTTTGTCAGGGAAGCATAGTAGACATTGGTGGTTCTTTTGTTTGCCTTAGCCGTGAGCCCCTTTGTGCTCTGGGTTGCTGTAGCCGTGGGCCTTGTGCTTTGGATGGCCTCTGGTCGTGGGCTTTTGCAATCGTGAGCAGTTATTCGATTTTGTGCGAAGATTTTGTGCTTATTCGACGTATAAGGCTATTTATTAATCTGAAAGTTGGAGGAATTTTGATTTCCGCATGAGTTTGGAAATAATAATGGTGGTTTCCCCGCGATTATTTTCTTTTGAAGTTTGGGAGATTTCTAAGTCTCATTTTGGAAAAGCGTTTGGTGGGCTTGATCAATCCTACGTCTTTGGGGTTTGGGAAAATTAGCGTCAAGTGGCCATTTATGTTTGTTAGGAAAGACCTTGGGCCCTACTTTTTCAGGTCTTTTCCATACGAGTTTTGAGAACTGGTCCGTTCTCCTTTTTTGGTGTTTTAGATGGATCAGTGCCTCCTCTCTCTCTCACCCCATTTTTGTTCTTTTCTTTCCTTGCTTCTTGGTTCGGTTTTCGATGTTTATGCCCGATGCATACACTTGGTGGACTTGATCAATACTATGTCTTTGGGGTTTGGGAAAATTAGAGCGAGCTTGTCCTTTATGTTTGTTGGGAAAGACCTTGTGCCCTACTTTTCCAGGTTTTTTCGATGCGAGTTTTGAGAACCGATCCAATCTCCTTTTCGGTGTTTTAGATGGATCAGTGCCTCCTCTCTCTCACCCCATTTTTGTTCTTTTCTTTCTTTGTTTCTTGGTTCGGTTTTCGATGCTTATGCCCGATGCATAAGTGTCCACGTATGACCTTTTGCTATACCTGAAACCATCAAGCAATGTCGCAAGTAGTTGTTTTGGGGCGTACGGTGTTGATGATAAAGACACACCGAAGATAGAGCTGAAAGATACCCTATCCTATAACATCAAGATCCAGACATTTGATGAACAATAGGATATG
>NW_018164801.1:1278355-1279379 GCF_001263595.1 Phalaenopsis equestris
CATGTTACGCTTGTCCTGTTTTCTACCTGCTACCGTACCGTACAACATGTTATGTTATTCATGTTTCCACTTGCTACTGTTTCTTCTCGTATAGCGTGTTATACTGCTCCTGTTTTGCCTACTATTGTTCCCACGTGCATTCTATTGTTTGTTCCTGCATTGCACACTTTCCTTTACATTATATAGCTTCAAGCATTTTTTTTTTACATAGGATGTTTAGAGGACTACAACCATAGGACCGTTTGATTTGACACTATAACTGAACACCCTAGAAAACTTAAACTCGTCGTGTCGGGGAGCTTGGAGCTAGCGTAGTGGGTAGCACGGTCATCTTCAACAGCAGAACATGTCTTCCCCAACAAAACTATTCCTCTTACTAGAAATTAAACAACGATTCATATGATTTCGAGGTTGTTCGCCTAGCGCAACATAAATCCTCCACCTTTTCTTTAGGCATTCATATACCTCTGTTGTACGATTTAAGCTCTAACTCATTCTAGGTTCTGAGGTTGTCGTCTGATACAACGTAAACCCTCATATCTTCCAGGCGATTTGTGTGGTCATGTCACGCAAATATAAGCCATAATTAAATAAAATTGGCAGGATGAATCACTTTAGTAATTTCTTCTCAAAACTAAGCTAAATCAAAGGATAGACCGGGAAGTCACTGAGGTTCTCCTCAGGATCTGTGACCTCCCCTAGTTTATCTTCATTTAGATTCCTCAAACATTGTTCCAGGTTCGAGCATTTCCCCTTTCACACCTCTTCGTCCGATTTCGTTGAAAAGTCCTATCCTTTTGACTTCTTTGAAGATGATATTCCCTGATTTTTATCAAGAGTTTTCTTAGGTGACTTCGGTCATTTAAGATGTAATTAACTATAGGGGCTTGCCCTTATAGGAAGTTTTTCCGAACCCAGCTTAAAATAAACTCTATTTAATTATTTGTATTAAATAGGGGAACTTGTCGGCAAATAAAACGGTTTCGCAGACCCAAACGGATGTCATATGTTTTCTTAGTTTATT
>NW_018164801.1:1279392-1298965 GCF_001263595.1 Phalaenopsis equestris
TCGTGTGTCTATCCCTCGGGATAGATACAAGATTTGAGGTAGAGCGCTCTCATTTAAACTGCGAAAAATATGATGTTAGTTTGATTTCATATTTTTCTAAAATTATATATATATATGTAAATTAAATGTCCTTCCGAAGCGGGCGACGGGACTTCACTTCCAGCGACCGACAGCTTCTTACGAGCAACCTCCCCAGACTTTTTAGTGCCACCATGTACCCACCTCCATTATCTGATCTGAGACACTTCAGCTTCAAGTCTATCTCATTTTCTACCATACACTTCAATTTCTTAAAAACTTCTAATACATCAAATTTTTTACTTTAAGAAATAAGCTCATTGACCCGCCCTTGGAGAAAGAAAATTTTTTTGCTTCATATATACAGTCTTCACAGAAATTTAGATTAACTGATTTTAGACCCTGAAACTTACTCTTTGAGAGTAGAGACTTCATACCTTTCTCGCTCATATGGTCATGCCCACAATGCCACAGACCTGCATCCATCTTGGTTCAAGTCATATCAATGAAATCAATCGTTCTATTGATCAAATAAATGATGTCTTCAATATTGCCCCAAGCCATCACTAATGCCTCCTAGTCACCTTCCATGAATCACTTATGAAAGTAGTTATGAGTCCAAGCTTTGCCAGCTAGCAAACAGAGAAAAGATTTCTCCTAAAACTTAGAACATGTCTTACTTCAGTAAGCTTCCAGTTTGTTCCATTTAACAACTTGATATCAACATCATTATTTCCTATTATACTGTAGGCCTTATTATCTCCCAAATAAACCTTGCATAAATCACTCTGAGTGTAGTTTTTAAATACCTCTTTATTGGGCCAAGCATGAAAAGAAACACCTTAATCTACTATCCAAGCTTCAATACTGACTAAGAAAAACATCAGGGAGTCACTTTGGATTTCACCCACAGAGACATTAGTAGAAAGACTACTTTCTTGTCTTCCACCACCAGCATTATTTGGAGCTTTGCAGTCCTTCTCGAAATGCCGCTTCCTACCGTAGTTTCAGCATTTTCTTCAACTTGACTTGGGTTTTCCTTTCTTCAACTTGGGTCTATCTCTGTCTGTATTCCTGCCCAAATTTCTTTCTCTGTTATCAGCATTCAATGCAGAGCTTGAAGATGCACCATTCACAACTTTTCTGTGAAATTCTTCATTCAGTATCAGACCCACGATGTCATCAAAGTTTAACTTAAAAGCCCCTGAAGAATTGCTCACTGTCGTTACCAAACAATCCTAGTTTTCCAGCAATGAAGATAGTATCACCAGTGCTCTGATCTCTTTATCAAAGTTGATCCTTAAAAAACACAATTGGCTCGTCACAATGATATGGTTATTGGGATGTTGTGTCACTGAACTACCTTCCACCATCTTCATGTTGAATAACTTCTTCATCAAAAAAATCTTATTGAAAGCAGAAGGCTTCTCATACATCTTGGTTAATGCCGCCATGAGATCCACTGCAATAATCACATTCACAACGTTAAACGCAACAGATGATGATAGTATCAATCTGATCAAACTCAGTGGCGTTCGATCCAACACTTCTCGTTGGTTCATAGACATAGGTTCAAGCTTCTTTATGATTCATTGTAGTGACAAGTATAATTTTATATGATACAGCAAATCCTCAACCTGCATCTTTCATAAAGCAAAGTTTGCCTCATTGAACATCTCTACTTTGAATCTAACTTCTTCGGCCATTGCTCCCATTTTAATTGAAACCCACTCCGATATCAGTTGATAGAAATCACACAAAGCACAATTCCCAACTTTACCAGGGCTTAGGATTAATTAGAAAATAAACCACATCGTAGAATAATTAGAGAATAAACCACATCGTAAAATAAAATACACTAGAATTTATGTGAAAAAAACTTGAGAATGGGAAAAAAATTATATAATCGCACCACCATAAATGTACACTATAAAATTCAGAAGATTTTATAAAAAACACACAAGTTTTCTCTCCACACATAAAGAAAATTTACAGGACTCGCTCTACAATCTTTTTTTTATGATTCGACGCCAAAATCACGTCAAATCACCGAAATCCACCTCTTCGACACTCCTCACCTCCACCGAGATGCTCTTCGAAGAATACCGAAGGAAGAAACACCAAACTCATCCTTACACTGCTCGAAATTGGGATTAAAAATCAATTCCCAACACCAACCGCTGGCGCATAGGCCCCACGTTCACCAACCGCTCCTAGCACATAGGCACCCGAACTTGGCGCCTATGCACCAACCTCTTGGGAAACATATATCTATATAGGTGCATAGGCGAAGACTTCTCTGTTCGAGCGGCAACGAAGTGAGTGTATATGCACCCACAACCCATCGTATAGGTGTCGGGTGCTCTATCCCACTGCTCACCAAATCAATCTCCACTCATAACAGCAAATTGCATATAACCACTTATGAACTCCCAACAGTTGTTCCTTCTTGAAATTAAAGAGTGCTAGACTTGGATATCGCTATTGCAAATAAGTACAACCAAAACAAAATGGAGAAGAAGAACTGGAATCCTCACAAATACTTGCTAACTTATGCAACCCTTTGCACAACTTCTAATGATGGTAAATGTGATCTACCATTTTTCATTCTTGATCCTTTCACATTATTTAAGTTGTGATATTGATGCGTCCTCCACTTTTACATTGAACATAAAAAATAGTATGATATTATGATAACATCTCACTAAATTTTCTCATTGATGATTCGCACATTAAATGCTTTAAATACTTTACACAAAAGTTAACTCCAAAAGCAGTATGACCTTTAAAATTACAGTCATTATATATAAAAGACTAGAGCAATGATAATCTAAGTGAAAGGAATTTTTTTTAGATTTTCGGGGAAGGATTTCAATCCTTATCCTCTATAAATTTTAGTAGAATGTCCCGATTTGTACCAACACAAATGTATGCAGACCTTTTTCTAACTTCAAAGCCACATATGATATACTACTTTACCTTCTGTGCGCACCCCCCTCTCTCTCGCTCTCTCGCTCTCTCGCTGTCTCTCTCTCTCAATTCTTTTCTATGACCTCATATTTGTTTGCCACCTTAACAGTCTCAAATATAATCATTTATTATTACAACCTTATAAAAGTCACCTTAACAGTCTCATTTACAACATAATTAATTTTATTGCAAGCATTTTTTTCTAAACACTCGGATCCATACAACTAGTGTTTCCAGTATAAATATGCCAACTATGCAAAGGAAAGAGAAAAACGATTTTTTTCTTACCAAAATGTGGAAAGCCACCAAGGTTCATTCCATTTATACTTTCAAATACTAATTATACATGCAGACTTTAGTAAATGTTCAAAGAAAATGTAATCTAGCAAATAATTAGAACAAAGTATACAAGTAAATTATGAAGGTGACTAGGGCCAAATATAATATAGAGACGCCGGTACAAGAACAATGAAGGATGAATAATATAAAAATATATTGAAATTTAATAGTTAGCATGCAACCACGTGTGTGTGTGTGTGTGCGTGCCTTAGAAGCTACAAATCAAATTGAAATTATCAAAAATAAAGATTGAGAAATATATATTTCAATCAATGTTTTCAAAAACACGCATCACACATAAAACGAAGCAAAGAGCTTGACGCCCGTTTCTTCGTTGAAGTGACTGAAGTTAATTGGTCCAACCTAGTGTTCAAGGAACCCAAAGAGAGGATAGTCGTGTTCGAGAGATTAAGGAGCACATGCGAGCCTAGCAAAGTCTTTGACTTCAACCAAGATTTCCAAGCGTGCTTTGAATGCTATGGTCTTCCTTCAATTTTGACCTAGTGCTTCAATCACAGGATGCATATGCGAGAATCTGCTTAGGGTTTGAGAGGGGACCTTCAATCGAATGGAGCAGCAGACCAAGCTTACATAACCCACAGGGTGGAGAGCCTTCGAACTTCAACCAAGTAAAATGCCGAGCTTACCAAACCCGCCTCGCCGAACCCACTTCATCGAGTCCGTAAGCTGCCCAAGGTATCTCATGTTATATGCTTTTAGGAAGAATTTGCCACACAATTCCAATGTATTTACATATCTAAGACCTAAACTACAATTTTTAAATATTATATTTAGGTATTTGGTATGTAAATACATATGAATTGGGTGGTATTATGTAAACATCCCTTTTTTAGGTAATGAGTGTGCACCAAAAAAGGCTAGGTTTTAGAGGATAATTTAATTAATGCTAAAAAATTTTACTTCAAATTTTAGATTTTCAAAAGAAATAAACATTCTCTCTCAATATTTGTGTTCATATTAGGTATTTACCATATTCTTTTTCAATTTTATATCAATATTTAAATTATATTTTATGTTTTATAGTTGTTTATGAATATATTTATATATTAATAGTTTTATATAATGTACTCGTGCTTTGGTTAATAAAAGTGCCATTTTGATTTGTGCTTTAAGCTTTGAACAAAAAATAAAATCTTACAAATCACATTGTGTCTTTCACTTTGATAACATTGATCTCAATGTTCTTCTTAATTTTCTTTAAAAAATAATGTTTTGTTGTACTATAATGAAAAAATAGTAGAAAATCAATGGAGATAAAAAATGAGGAAACAAGTTAATTAAATAATAGTTGTAAGAAAAAAACCTAACAATTAGAAAACCAAATAAACCACACACTATTGATAAAATACCAACTCTATTATGATACTCAGGAAGCACTTATTTCAACCAATCTAGTTTAACAATAAAGCAATCACCTCATTAAATAAACATTCCTTTGTATGGTAGACGAAAGGTACTTTAAACTACCATTCCATAGTGCCACTGGACCTTTCAACATTATTAAGTTATAATTATTAATTTCAGATCCACTGCTATGCAAATTATCTAAACGATCATCATTCTACATATCCCCAAATTATATTTTAGACTTTCTCACCTTTGCCCCAATTTTTACCCAATTCTAAAGGCTTCTCACCTCTATGAATTTGACCATCTATAAAAACGTGTACGAGGATAGCCTCAAATTGGGTGATCAAGTTATAAAGAAAAAATATAAAAATTATGACAATATTCATTTAGTCATGCAGAACCTTAACTACTCAAAAATTAAGGATTTACATACATGCCACTCAATTCCTATATATTTACAAATAAAACACCTAAACTTCAATTTTTTACATACATATCACCTTACCTGTGCATTAATAGGTTAAAAAAAAAATTTTAAAAGTTAAAATAGAGGTAATTTTTATGTGATATGAAAGATAGGGGTGTTATAAATGCAAAAAATCGAAGTTCGGGTGTTAGATATGTAAAAGCATAGGAATTGAGCGGTATCTATGTAAATGCTTCAAAATTAAATGACTTTCATCTACTGGTGTCCTTTTGCTACATTCTTAAACAGCTGCATTCAAACATCTCATATTGGCGATCACTTTCCCAAAGCACAAGCCACTGTCATTATAGGGCTTCAATAGAGGTAAAAAGATGCAAAGTGGTATTTGCTCTTGTTGAGCAAAGAGACAATTTTCAAATTTCAAACCTATAAACTTGAAATCATAATAAGGAAACATAATTGTAGGGCAAATTGTGTCCCACCCCCATTCCCATCACCACCTGATAGCACTTCATTTTGATAAATTAAAAAAACATTAAGATGGATATCAAAAGCAACATTACCTTTCTACCAAAACATTATTTTCAGTTTTCTTCATATTTTGAAACCAAGATTTATATGTCCATCATACCTCAAATGAAACTTTGAGAAACAAAATTCACTTATAAGAGTGCTTGCATAACAATCACCTTTTATAACCCCTCATTTTCTGCTTAACCAAAAGGGAAACAATTGCTAACAACTCATATTGAAATAAACAGAAATAATATGAGCAAAAATTATCAAAACAGTCCACCAAAAACTTTGAAATCATGCAATCTATAATATTTAGTCAGAATACTTACTACGCGCGCCTATTCAACATTTAATCAATCAAATGAAAAAGTTTTGATTAAGGCGCTCTTACCATTTTCTGCATCCTCCTCATCACTTCCATTGTCAATATCTTCATTGAATGACAGACGTGCATCACCTTTTACCCTCCTCTTTTTCCTTTTTTGCATTTGAAGTTCCTCTTCCCTAAATTGAAAGAAGGCAGTAAATTCAACACCATGTAGGACTTATACATCCGAAAGTCGACTCGGATGAAAGAAATTACGGACTCTTGTTGTAGTTTCTGAAGTTTCTCTTTCTCCTCTTCCTCAATCTTGTTCCGGATGTTAACTCGCTTCAATAGATAATATTTTCATAAGATAGGAGCAGATAGATGTATGGTTTTAGTCTTCAATAATATATGGGGCATTTAAATACTTATCACACAATTGTTTTATATTTACATATCTAGCACCCAAATATTCATATTTACATTCATACCACTCAAATCTTTAGCATCACATAAAACATAACACAATTGGTACCTTTTACAAGTGAAAGACACCCTTTCATTCATAGGTTTATGATGCCAAGGTGTTCCAAGTGTAACTATCAAACTCTAGGAGTTAGATATGTAAATACATAAGAATTATGGATATGTATGTAAATTCCCAAAGACAAAAAGAATATAACTTCATAAAGTTCTTCATACCTTTTCAACATATTGTTCCCTGGTGACCAGACCAACTGTTTCCTTCTTAAAAGCAGTATCAAGTATCTGAAATGGAATAAAAAATACTCCCATCAATCACTAAATCAAATAAATATAATATTTATTTGTGCATGTAAACCGAGCTTCCTAAAAATGTGATATGTAGTAGAAGCTTGGTCATGGAGCTTCCAAAAGGTGAATACAGGAAAACGCTTAGAGCAGAAATGAGCTGAAGCATGACTAGTTTTATTAAAAATTAGATATACCTCACAGCATAAGATATAGTTTAATATTCAACATTAACCGAAGTAATATTTTTTTTTCCATTAGCACGATGCTTAGAAAATAGAGCAAACAAACAATGAAAAGTATGCTTAGAGAACGACGGTATCACTATAAGACATCTAAGGAAAAAAGCTACGCATACGAAGCAAAACAAGGTGAAAAACTTACGATTAAACACAATGAGTACCCAATGATTTTCTTAAGAATAGTTGTTAGATCTTGCGATACATATCATCAAAAAAAGTATAGGTGTTGTATAGGGAAACTGCTTCATTAAAAGCACATTGGAAGATTTGCATACATACCACTCAATTCATATGTATTTACATATCTAGCACCAAAAGTTCAATTTTTACATATATGTCACCTTGCATTAAAAGGTGTATTTCAACTTTTAAAAATTATAATTGGTAATTTTGATGTGACATGAAATATTAGGGTGATATATTTGTAAAAAGTAAAGTTTAGCGTTAGATATGTAAAAACATAAGAATTGAGTGGTATGTATGTAAATGCCCCAAGAACCTTAGAAAAAATGTAACAACTACTTAACTTCATGGCTCACTAAAAGGTGAGATGGTGATGGTCAACCTACTTACAAGGATTTCATCATATGCGCGCTCCATAATGATAGTTCCAGTTTAAATGGGGCGAGATTTTTTTATTTTTATATTTTATAGTGCAGTCATTAAATGGTTTATAAAGAAATATGACATTATTTTTATTTTTAAGAAAAAATGAACATTCAGATAACTTATCAATTTTAGTAAATACTATTTTTTTTTAATTTTTGTAACTCGGATAAAAATTCAAATTAGATCATAAAATTTATACGCATATTTAGCTACAGAGATACCAGAACTAGTTGGGATGTGGTGGAACACAAAAAGCAAACTTTTATTAATATAAAAGTGGTGTTACAACACAACTCAAACAAAAGGGAAATACAATAATAGACAAATATCTATTTAGGGTTGTAGGAAGAGATTCGAAGGCGGTGGCGGCCCCGACGGGGTGAGTGGCTATTTGGATAGGTAGGAATTGTGTTTGGCTGGTTGTAAGTAGGTTGGACGGCGAAGCCGTGAAGGAAGTAGGGGTGGCAGTAGAGTGGTGGAGGAATATGGGGGTGCTTGGAACCTATTGGAGAGGTAGGAAAAGGTGTCGGAAACCTACCGTAGGATACAACCCTAACAAGAGGGAGAAGACTCCACACAAGAGATCAAATGACAACTCCACTAGAACCGCCCCAAGAAGACAGGTGAGGCGCCTTCCTGGATCACGAAGGTTCGCGATCACCCAGCCTTTGCGCGGAATATCCCGCAATCGCAGCCCTTCGCGCGGAGTTCCCACACCCGTGAAGTCTTGCGGGGCTTCTGGCCCCGAGATTCGAAGCGCCAAGCTTTGGGGCATTTTCAGCACCCACACTCGGCATTGCTTCTATCGGCTGCGTCAGTCACCCGGGGTTGGGGAAGCTTCAACATCATTTTTCGAAACTCCAGGCTCTTCAAAGTATGGTGTAAAGTCAGCGACGTTGAACGTGGCTAAATGTTGTAGTCCCCAAGTAGGTCAATCTTAGAAGCGTTGTCTTTCAACTTATGAAGTACTCTAAGAGGTTCATCTGCTGTTGGCTTAAGCTTCTCAAATGATCCTACAAAAAAAATTTTTCCTTTTCTAATCGAAACCATTCAAGGTCGTCTTCCTGAAATGTTACATTCTTCCTGGATTTATTTGCCAGTGTCTGGTATTTGCGGTTGTGCTTAGCAATCCCCTTGCCAACTTATTCATGGAGCTTTTGAATCTCGTGAACTCATTCTGTGGCATCCTTGCAAGTTTTCGAAAATGGTAGGAGCAGAACCAATTTAGTGGTGTGAGCGGATTGTGTCCGTACACAATCTCGAAGGAGTTCATTAAATAGTTTGGCGGATGGATCGCTTATAAACGAACTCGGTTTGGGCTAGAATAAGTTCCCACTGTTTTATGACTTTTCCCATGAAAAATCTTAGGAGATTACCGAGGCTCTGATTTACTACACTCTGTCCGTCTGTCTGTGAATGAGATGTCGAGCTGAATTGGAGATTAATACCAAGCTCTCCTCACAGTGCCCTCCAAAAGTGGCACAGGAAATTGATGTCTCTATCAAAGGTGATGATCTTAGGAATTTCGTGCAACCTTATAATCTCTCTGAAGTATAGACCGACGATGTGAAAGGCGTCAAGTGTCCAGTGAAAAGGTACAAAGTGGGTCATGCTGGAGAATTTATCTACTATAACCATTACAGAGTCTTGTTCCTTTGAGTCCTTGGAAGTCCCAGCACAAAATCCATGTTGAGGTCCACCCACAGTGCCTCTAGTACTGGAAGTGGTTTATAATACAGTGTTTTGAGCTCTCGTCTTTGCCAAATGACAAATTTTGCATTGTTTGACATGTCGTTCTATATATTTTGTCAGTTTTGGCCAAAAAAAATGCTCTCTTACGAGGGCGAGAGTCTTGTCCCTGCCAAAATGACCTGTTAGTCCTTCGTTGTGGCCTTTTTGGATAATGGACTCCCATAGTGAACACCAGGGAATACACAAAAGTGCCTAAAAAGAAGTGCTAGCAACATAAGCTCGTTATGACATCTCCCACCAGTTGTATCTTCATGAACACCAACGAATGCACGCGATCCCTCCAGCCTTCGCGCGGGATCTCCCGCACTTGTGAAGTTTCGGGCGACTTGGCCCCGTGGTTCTAGCACCTACGTCAATGCCCTCACTCGGGTGTTGCTTCTAGCACCTACGTCATTCAGATTCTTATACTAAATCATATTAATAGTTGGAAATTCAAGTTTACATAAAACTTAAATGGTAGAATGATTTAGAAAATACTAAATATTTTTCTCTAGAATTGTGATTTCTCATCACATTCCAGTATAACTTAAACTTAATGCTAAATTATACTGCTGATAGAAAATTCTGCCTGCCGCTCAGAAGAAACTTTTTAGCATAGAAATGCATCAAAAACTTAGTTTTTTATTCAACTATTAAATTCAATTAACACCTCCCTTTATTCGCCAAATTGAGCTCAAGTACATTCCCTTCTTTTTTCACCTTTCTATGTCCCTCTTTAAATAGAGTTATTAATTTTTAATTTTATTTAAATCAAATGTTAAATGATATATATAGCAAGAAAAAAAAATTTGGTAATAGAAAATTGAAGAAATTATCAGGTTGAATTGAAAGATGATGGATTTGTTACAGATAATAATCCTTCCAAATATGTTGAAAGTAAAAAAGAGGATGATGTGAATCTTCATCCTAATTATGTATTTAGTTATTAATTAAAACTTAAACTCTATTTCACTTAAGAATTACAAGTATTTGATTAAGATTTAAGATTGAAGTTTCTTTCTTCTTATAATGTATTTTTTCTTTTCAATTATCATGATGAACTAAGTTAAACAACTAATTGTTTATGGCATTTATGACCACTATATATCCACCTTGAGATTTATTTCTCATCTCAATAAAAAAAGGCTTTTTACCATTCTTTTTAAAACCTAAATTTAATAGAAATATTTTTATTGGTATAAATATCTATCATTAAATTAAATTATGGTGAATTATTTCAACCACTAAGGCTTTGTTTAGCGCAGCTGCAGCTGTGCTGCCCCAGGAAGCAGCTGCGGAGAAGTTGACTGTCTGTTTGGTGCAACTGTGTTAAAACAGCTGTGGGGCAGCTGTTTCTAGAAAAATGACCATGGTGCCCCTGTTTGGTAAAATTGTTTAAAGAAGGCTGTAACAATTACATTTTTTAAATTTCTGAAGCAGAAATTCATTTTTAAACAGAACAAAAAGTTTATATACCCTCACTTAACAATGAGTCCCGAAAGTGCTAAAAAAAGAAATAAAATTAATAAAATTACAAGTAAAATAAGAAAATTTTAATATGTATAAAGATTTGATATACTCATAAGCAAACTCAAACCAAAACAGAAATATTTGACAAACTTAAACCAAGGGATCGCAGAACACCGTTGTTAAAAATCGACATCAAACTTTCTTCAAATTCATTTCCTCAATAAACATAGTCGGTACTCACGCATTGTAAACCAGACATGCTTCCTTAACAGAGAAAATTAAAAGCATAGCCATATCAGTTCAATTGTGCCCAAAAGCATATGATCTTCGTACAATTTGGTTTCCCAAAATCAAAATAAAAAATCCAGTGCAATTCCTCCAACGGAGACAAATATCATTATAGCACTAACAATCTTTGTCGCAATTGAATGAAAAGAAAAGCAGAGATCAAATATCTTGTGCACATAGAAGAATCTATCTAGGTTTCCAAGAAAGACCTCAGGAGGAGCCTCCGATGGGGGCAAGTAGAGGGAGAAATTGACTGGAGACCGGAGATGGTCTTTCTGAACATTTTGGAATTGGAGAAATTAAGAGCTGAAAGTGAGGCAGAGGGTACGAAGTGAGATGGAAGCTCGTGACTGGAGATCGGAGACTGAAGACGAAGGGAGGATGGAAGCTCGTGACTGGTCTATCCTGCAGGGGTAATATGTAATAATAGGGCACAAACGCGGGGCCACGGGAGGCCGCGGGGTCTATCCCGCGGCCCGCTTTTTCGTTAAATTACAAAAGTCGCCGTGATGTTTTGCTGCTGCCGCTCCAAACGACGCAAAATGGCGTCTGCTTGCCGCGCCGCTCCTCGACCGCTGCCCCAAACGAAGCCTAAATCTTTTGAAAGCTTTCCCTTATCCATCAGATTGAACCTAAATCTATTACCTTCTTTTTCCTCTTTCACTAACTCTTAGGTTTCTACAATTTTTTAAATCATCCTTAATTCCTAGCTGATTGCAGACGATATCATTATGAGTTGTTCATATTTAAGTGCCTCGGCCAGCTACAATTGCCTGTACTGCGCAATCATTGCCCCCTTCAAGTAAAAACCTAAATAAAAATTATCTTTTTTTTAAATATTGAAATAATATTCCTTTAGTTTAGAAACTATTTCAGGATGATTTATAATTATTTAATATTTTTTACCAAAAAATGTTTATATTCTTTATTGTTAGAAAATATGATCTTTTATATTTTTAGCAAAATAACTATAGCAATTAAATCAATTCTACAAATTATTTGAATGTTGATTTAGTAATCTCATTTTGTATAAGCCTTTGGAGCAAGTATTTATCTAGTAAAATAAAAGTATGAATATGTATTATCAAACTTTTTATTTTATGCATTTGTTGTGTTTAATAATAGAGCATAAATATTAGCCTCCGTAGTAATTAGGTCAATAATAAATTCTTTACTGGATGAAAGGGGCCAACAAATGAATTTATACGTGTATGTTAAAATGCTTATAAGTTCTCCAAGTCAATATTCATATAATATATTTAGGGAAAAAAACAAATTTCCTTGCTCAAACAGTGAAGTCGAGGCGCTTAACACTAATGTAATAGAGGATTGACAATATAGGAAAGGACTAACACTTAATTATTAATATTGGATATCATATATGGAGTGTGCACATTGGATAATTGCTTGGTGACGAGAACACAACAAATAAGGACGATTATTTTTTACGTCACATATTTCATAATGACAATAATTGGAGAATTGCTTAGTGAGAACTATTCAAACATGTCTACTCATTTTATACAATCCTAGAGAAGGTTCTAACAAAAATATATCAAAATAAGGAAAAATTTGAAATAGAATTAAATATGGAATAATTACAACAGTTGAATAACCCACAAGGTTTTCTTGTAAAATTAAGTAGCTCCCACCAGTTGTTGACATGGCAGCAAGTACCTCACAAATTGTGTTGTCCTAGGCTAACAAAGTCCAGGAAAATATTGTCATCCCAAATTTTCACCGGGTACCTGGGTCGGGTCCCGATGTCGTAGGATGCAATATTATTCCGCTCCATCACTGAATGCCTTTGTCATCACGACCCCTTTTTAAACCTCAAACCGTCCAACTTACGACCTTGTTTGATGGTTCATATATAGCTGCAGTTATATATGTGTGCTTATGTTTCAGACATAAGCACCCAAATCAAACCAAGAAGTAAGGAAAGAAAACCGAAGAAAAATAAATAAAAGAAAAGAAGGCCAACCCGCCTCCAAACGCATAAATTATTCCCCACGAGATCATTCATAAACCCATAAATTTGTCAGCTTATTTTTTCCTAAATCCATAAACTGTCTCCCAGAAAATACACTTGTTAATCCTCAGAAGAAACTCAACTTCACTTCAATTCAAACTCAACTCTTAATATTGATTGTTATACATTCTTTTGTGGGTTTTGTTCATCACTTCGGTCAACACCAATAGGTGTGGCGTGCTTGTGCAGTCTACCAGACCTATTGGAGGACCATTTGTTGACCTCATTTTTGGTGAGGACTCTTACTTTTTTTAGAGCCTAAGATCTAGTTTTAGGATTTCTTACTGACTATCCTAGAGGACTAGTGACGGGACCAACCCTTTTAGAAGTTCAAACTACATCCTAGCTCTTTTGCAATGTCTCATAGGGATGTTTTGTCAGAGTTAAGTCCACACTATCCCTCAAATGAATAAATGAATATCATTTATTCAAAATTTGCTTAATAATTTTAAGAAAAGCCACCCCTAACAACCCTTTAATGAGTACATGACCAGTTTTTTGCCCATGGTTATGAAAGAAGTACAAAATAGACCACTATCAAGTCTTTTTTTTTATAAAATATCTATTAATTTCAATCTGATTTGAATGATCATATTGACCAAGAATATGTGAAATTTTGATGACTAATTTGTTATCATAATATAGTCCCATAGAACTTTTGTTCGATGTTCCATGTGATCTAAGGATCAATATGAACTAAATGAGAGAGTAGCAAAACATTCATTCAACATTCTAATTGAATGAAAAAAAAAAAAACTATCTACGGTTTTTGTAATTAGTTGGCACCTACTTTGAGGATGGAAAAGAATTGAGCCATTTACTTTGTGCAAGGCTTGAGTGAGATCCAGCATCTAAAGTTTTGGATGACTAGAACTGCAAAGCATGGCATGGTTATAGAGCTCTAAAATTCAACAGATAAATAATGCAAGCATGTCGCTCCATTCAGCAAAAGGACATATGGGATACAATAAATCAAATGTAATATAAACTCCATTATGTTGCACAAATTTTTGAAGCAAGACCAAGATTTCATCAACAAAAAAATAAAGACGATCAATCAAAGGATACTCTAATATTGATGTCTGCTAGAAAATTCACGGCGATAGAGTAATGTATTTTCGTCTTAGTGTCGTACGAAGATTTAGCACATACTCAAAAGAAAGAAAATAATTAGTAGTGACACAAAAAATTTTTACGTAGAAAACCAATAAAAGGAAAACCCACAGGATCTGACCCAGCTGAAAAGTTCCACTATAAAATAATGATTACAATCGCAACCACTTGTCCTACAGGCGCGAAAGAGTTACAATATTTAAGAACTACATTAATGTGCGAATAAACTTATTGCAATAAACGGACGGCGGCCGATAGAGATCGGCAATGGCCGGCAGGTGGTGATCGACAGTGGTCGGTTGTGATCGACGGCAGTCAGCGGTGGTAGACGGTGACAGGAGTGGTGCTAAACTTCAGCTACTTCTCAAAATTTTAAGCTTTTCCTCAAGCCTCAAGCTTTCTTCCCCTCTCATAAGAGAGGTGGGGCACTATTTATAGAGATTTGGGTGCAATTAGTGCATAAATATGAATTACTTCGACCGGACAACCTGAAGAGCTCACATACAACATTTGATGGGCATTTGAGTATCATAATAATGCTGGAATCGAGCAATCTTGGGCTAGTTGGATTTGTCTTGTCGAGACGCTTTATTCAACTATAGGCTCGCTAGATTCGGTATTCTTTTGACCTGCTAGATATGCCATAAAAGCTTGCAAAAGAGGTTTAACATCTTGATCGAGGCTTGATTTGGTTCGGATTCAACCCATTTTGGCGTCATTGGGTCTGTCTCGTTGAGTCGATCAGTTTAACTATAAGTGTTAAAATGGAACACTTGATGAATTTAAATCAAAGTTCAAATATTTATTGCTCAAAAGATTGCCTCAAAATTCGTGTTAAGTCTCGAGATTCGTATCGGATGTTAAAAATTTATTCATAACATATCAAATATGTTCAATGTTTGTAGCAAGAGATGAACCGTTTTCAATACATTAAATGAAATGCAGTAAAAAAGTAGCGCTTCTTCAAAGGTTGACAAAAAAGAACAAATATATGATTTTCTTGTTGGATTAAATATTGAGTTTGATGTCATAAGGGTACACATTCTCAAAAAGGAGGATTTATTATCACTAAACAAGTTTTTTTGTTTATGCAATTTGAAGAGGAAAAAATGAGAGGCATGACAATAACAACCCCTAAAGCCATGTGATATAAAAAGTATATAATCTCCTTAACTCTATTGTTATTCAATGTTAAGCATACCTTAAAAAACCTTTAGACCCAAGCTCATGAAGATTGCTTCAATCTAAACAACGTTTCCAATAAATATAAAATATAGCATCAAGAACTACATCTTGATCAACCATCATGCATTATTCTTAAGACAGCTTTCTTTCATTATTTAAATATAGCAATATTAAAGAATCTTACAGTGAGGATTGTGATGTAGCAAAACACAAATGTATTAGCCATCCAATAAGTGACACAAGAATCTTTAGTAATTTTTTATCTTTCATCGTGCTATCTATGTATCATAAAAATTCACAAATTTTTAGTGCTATAGATCTAAATTTGGCTCCTACACTAAATCTTGCTTGCATTTTATATTTTACATTTATGAGTTATGAAATTTCCTACTAAGAATGTGCAACATCCTAGTGATGGCGACAACATCGAACTTTGGAATTAGTAATCGGCATCCATAAATTAACTTACTATAATAGTTTGCATTAACACTGATCTTGGATGTGACTGAGCGTGATCTTAAATAAAACTTCTCACATTTTGGATGATGTTTTCCACAGAGAAATTGGTTCCAACAGTTAAGTGCAACCAAATATTTGATCTCACCAAATTCCTATGAGGAGTAGGTTTTGCTTCCAAAGTGGGGCTCCATTCACTTCCAATAGCTTACTTCAAAATTAATATGACCTTTTAGGTTGGATTCATGTAATTTGATAATCAACATCTTATTGATTGAGGAAACTATGGAGCAACCACCAATAATAATTTTATAAATAAAAAGTGCAGCTTAAAAATGCATTAAACAACATTCATCTTGATTCAAATGCTATGAGTTTCTTGTGTTAATAACACTACAAACAATACATGAAGCTCTTGAAAATGTGAAGTATGATGCAACAATGATGCATTTACAAATATGTTGTGATAAAAAAAACACCCAACGAGGATTCAGCATTAGTACAATTCACATAAAGAATTGGTTTGTCGTGTCCAGTACATTACATAATCTAATTATTTTGACAGCCATTAGTTGCTTGTCTTGCCAAAGTTTTTAACAAATAACTAAAGAATACTCAAAAGTTAAGTTGTATGTTTTTGGCATCTATTAATATCTCTACTCTATTCTATAATAAATCAGGTGATGTATAGATGCCCAGCAATTTGTACTAATAAATAACCATAATCATCTTTACAAAATTAAATTTCATATAAAATAATGTTATATGAATAACTCCAACCGAAGCACCCTAATCACAATTCGTTTATCCCTTCTCTAGCTAAATATCACAGATTCAAATAAAAAAGCTTCATAGATTAGCATTAAACTGCTTACAGAAAACAAGCATCAATATCTTCCAAACCTAAAACCGAAAACTTCACCAGCAAAGAAAGATCTATAGGAGGCGACAGAGTATACCTCAGAAGTACCGGAGCCGAACTGTAAGAGACCAGTCTGGCCGCCAGTAGAAGCTGATTTGTTCTTGAGTTCCTGAATCTTCCTCCTTTCCGCCTCCCTCTGCTTTTCCAGCCTC
This sequence comes from Phalaenopsis equestris, assembly GCF_001263595.1. NCBI lineage: Eukaryota > Viridiplantae > Streptophyta > Magnoliopsida > Asparagales > Orchidaceae > Phalaenopsis > Phalaenopsis equestris. Next base: position 1,296,312 of record NW_018164801.1, read on the forward strand.
CTTATCCGCACAGCGTCCTGGGCTGTGCCCACATACCCGTCTCCCATCCCCGACATGTTCGCCTCTCAGTTCGATCACTACCGCTATCTTCTCTTCTTAGATCCGTTCACTGATCAATCACTCCCCCCTCCCTCTTCTCGTCTCCCGTCTCCCTCGAGCAGCAGAAAACAAAACCACAGAGAAGGTCGACGATATAGAAAACGCTCTAGGGCTGCAATGATTTTCAAAACGGGCTGGATCCACTATGGCTGCAATGATTTATAATTGGGCTACAATGCTTTCATAATTGGGCTGGATGCACTGAGATGGTAACAATATTGTGATGAAATCTAGGTTTGATCAGACATATTACTCTTTAGGTTCAACTTTCTAAAAAAAATTAGTAATTCACCGAATATGTCATGATTGCCATGATCAATTTGTTATTTTTTTATTAAGCTATTATATTTAAATTAAAATTATATATTCTAAGTAAATAAATTATTAAGACTTTAGACAATATAATAAACCATAACAATTCAAGCTTTTCCCCAAGCTCACATGCCCAATTTTCTTCCTTAATATTAGATCCTAATATGAATTATAAGATGCAAATTGAAAATAATATTATTACAATTAGAAGACTTTTAAATTTAAATTTATAGAAGATATTATTTTGAACATTTGATGTTTCATGAAATAAATATCTTTTATTTTTTTTTCAAATATTTTCAACATTATTATGTCATTTAAATAATGTGTAAATACTTATATATTAATTATTATTTTTGTTTCAATTAACAATTTAACCCCAATTAAACATTAAAATCATGTAAAGAATTTTTATATTTATGATTTTTTCTGGCTCAACACCCGCCCCTTTGGCTTCGCTGCTTAGTTCGATTATCAAATAATGACAAAGTTTTTTTTTTTTTAATGAGAGAAGATTATCATGATAGATTAAAAAAATCATCCAAAATTATGTTTATTTGAATGAATCTGTTATGTTTCAATAAAAATGAAATTCACGTCAAGACAATTCCTTGATAATTAGAGAATTTTTCATATTGTTAATGGTAAAAAAAATAATTGAACTAAATTATTATAGACATTCTATGCATGTTACTACCATATTTTATTATATAATGCACCGAAAATTTATTAAAAATATGTCGTCATATATAATTGTAATTTAAATAATTTATTGTATCTTGGGCACTTTTAAATATCTAAGCCCAATAAGAGGAATGTTGAACCTTAACTCCTAAATGGAATTTCTTCTCATTAAGATGTCATAATTCTTCACAATAAAGGCCATTTAGAATGCGATTAACAATAAATATAAATAGATTTGATTCCTTTAACTTAAGAATTGAGAATCTCATAACTCAAATGAGATAGATCTGTCAAGCTAGAAATGACAATAAACCATTGTTATAAAGTGAAGGGGCAAATCTCGGCTTGATCATAAGATATTATCACATGAAAGTTGATCTCATGGTCAAGGAGACATTATGGGTCAGGAGAAAGAAGAGATCTCATGGCATTGAAGTAAATCTCAGCGGGTGCAACTCATGTAAGAGATGGAGGATCTCATTAATGGTTTTTGCATTTATTAAACTTGATCTTGAGATGTTTATCCCATCATTAGGGGAAGAGAGGCAAATGAAAGTTGTGATGTCCTTAATTTATAGAATGATTCATTATCAGCATGAGGTACAAAATGATTCCTTTGGATTTTGTATATTTCACTTCTTTTCTGTCATGAAGAGGCATTGGTATAATATAAATGAATTATCATTAATGATTAGTAAGTCAACAAAGGTAGAATTTGATCCATATCTAACAATAAGACAATAAATATAGAATGTATCTAACTTGTTGAGCATATCAATATAGAGTGATATTGTTAACTTAGATTTGTTTTAATGAAAAAAAAAAATCACACATGAAGAACTAGAAAAGTACACTGTTTTTATAAATCAATTTTTTTTCGCTAGCTATCCAATATTTTATGGAGTCTTTCTTTTAAAAAAGTAACTCTCAAATCTCTAATCGCAACAAATAGAATTGTTGAAATCTTCCTCTTACATCCTCTACAATTATTATGACATCTTTTTATGATGATAGGGAATGTTACATCGAACAAGGATTGAACTTGAATCTAAATTATGAGTTATAAGAATATCACTTTAATGTCAACACCAATTTTGTAGACCCCTGAATCTACACTAACCTCGTAGTTGTTTGACAAGAACAGTAAAAATTATAAATACTTTTTTCTCAAGATAAAATCTACCTAAGACTTTTAATTTCCTTAGTTCTTCCGGGCCTCAACTTCTCTTTGTAGTATCCCAATCTTTTAAAGAGTTGTTTCTAACATTGTACTCTAATGAGTTATGTTATCAACTTTAAGTAACCAATTTCTTGATCATATATGTCTTATAGTTAGGCCTTTTGATTTTGTGAATCAAGCCATTGGAGAGGGAACAACTCAATTCCATCTTTTTAGAGATGCCATTTTTTCTAAAAAAATTACATTCTAAAAAAACTACATGTTTTAATAAATATACTCGATAAAGTGTCTTAGAGTTACTATAAGTTGCCATAAATCTCAACTCCAAAAGTTAGTATTCATTCGATTGATCCTCTTAGCCGAACAATATCTTATAAGA
>NW_018164801.1:1299065-1300453 GCF_001263595.1 Phalaenopsis equestris
GATTGATCCTCTTAGCCGAACAATATCTTATAAGAAGGATATATAACTTATTCTATCTCATTATCCATCTTTTTAGGATCCATTATCATCAAATTTTCTACATTTTCAAGACTATATTTTCACATAAATCGGTAAAAGAGATTTATTTTCATCATTAACGACCATTTTCATAATTTTGAGTAATTCATCCCTAATCAATTTGATCTTTCAACCTTATCACTTCACCTGCTTATTTTCGACATCGAGCTGCATGAATTCATCCTACTCAATTTTCTTTCATCTTTCTCAATAGGCCAGGGGGAGAAAAAAAATATTCACGTAACCAACTCACTTAGTCCAATAAAGGCTTGTGTTTGTTGTTGTTATAAAACTATTGACTTGGTGAGTTATGCCCCTATTTTGGAGTGATGTTTTTACAACTAGTAATAAACTTATGCAACATTGTTGTGTATTTCATCAACATAAAGTTGCCTTTTAGGGTTGTGTCAATTATCAGGACTTATCTCTTAAACTTTAGGCTTAATCATGTATAATCTAATTTTATTGTTAAAATGGCTTCTCACTTCATCTTTCTTCGTCGTCCCCATTATGATGAATTCCTTGGAGTAGGGATTAAGCCAGGTCTTTTTCAAAAGGAAGCCAATACTACTTAAATTCCTTCTCTTTTGCCCCCAATATTCCCCATTGAGGCTTCATTCAAGAATCACTCATCTCTAAACGCTATGATTTCCAAAAATTAGAATTGTCAAAATCTATCTCCAATCCCCATTCTAATTTATACATCTCTATATAATAACAAAGGACATCAATTTGATCAAATTGATATAAGAAATCATGATTGCATGTTGTAAAAAGGCGAAGTTGATTCTGAGGAGAAATTTGTGGATTTGCAAAGCTTGTTAGCTTATCCTCCACATGCACTTATGAATCGGCGATTGTCGATCAAAATAACTTCACCAAAACATCATCAAATAATTTTGTGGGGGCATTTTCATACATACCTGGCATTTTTCATATTTTTACATATCCAATACCGAACATCACATCAAAAATATTGCCATCATTATCTTTCTAAAAATGAAGTACACCTTTTCATGCAAAACACCAATGAGCTATAAGTGTAAATATCATATTTTGGGGGTTAGATAGATAAATAGGTAAGAATTGTAAAAAATCTATGCACAACTTCACAAATAATAAACAGGACTAACAAAATATTTAAAGACAAAGTAAAAAGAAATAGATAAATAAATGTTATAAGCATCTCAGGACACTTAGTTCAATAAAAAACAGCAGAAAATTCACCATTTCCAAACTCCCATTACAGTGACTAATAATAAAGCCACCCACTGAGCATTATTATTTCATGCCATATGCACTATTTATTG
>NW_018164801.1:1300553-1302096 GCF_001263595.1 Phalaenopsis equestris
AAAAAAAATTTCTAAAATTTTAAAATTTCTCACAACATTCCATTATTCACTATACTATGCAGGTTAACCAAACACAGACAACTGACTCGGTTATTTCATAGGCATTGGTCGCCAATAAACAACCATCTATATGGGATCGTGAGAGACTCACTCTCTATCTGTATTAATCAATGTGAGTTTTGAAGGCATCGGGACGCTCGTGTGAGATACCCGTCTTTTGTGACACCCATTTTAATCGTTGTACACGTGTAAGCAAGATTCCTTTAATCAAAGTTTTCTTAGGCATTCTCCAAGATGTAATTAACCAAAGAGATATGTCTCTCTGGGAGCTGCTCTTGACCCCAGAACAAGCACACAAAATCTTTAGTTGTGGGTTTATTTCGTAGAGTGTTATTTACGGATATGTTCCAAATTATTTTTGATCTGATTTCGTTTTGGACATACGTTTTTAGGCTATCACGCGAAGTTTACTTTACAGATATTCTCCACATTCTTTCTCTTCTCTGTCTTCTCCGGATCATATATATGATATAGATGATCTATAGCGACGATAGACAAGCTGAAGACATTCAAAAATAAAAAAGAGAAAAAAAAAACGAAAACAAAAGCTACACTGGGTTTCAAGTCAAGTAATCAAGAACCATTTTAATATTACAGATCTCTCCTGTTCCTCACTTACCCTCTCGTCAACTAGGAGTGTTCTTGGAGGAGCATAAAGACTAGAGAATGCATGGAAAAAGAAAATTGAATCTCCCATAGATTACTGGTTTCTTTTCCTTTTCCTTTTCCTAGAAATTATCACGAAAATATTGTGCATCTCCAGTCGCCCTATCCCATTCTCTTTTTTTATTGCTTCAAAACCATCATTCTTAATCCTGACAATGCTTCCGCAAACCATAGCTTACAGCAGCCTCATTACAACATCTACTGTCAATCACCAAACGAAATAACAAATCAATAAACCAAATGAAAAAGATAACAAAGGCGAAAATAGGGCATTCCAAATCGCTTCTATTCCCCACGTCGCTCAAAAACTACAAACTATCATCATCTTTCTCATCGATTGTTCATTAATTCCCCAGTTGTGAGCACCAACAGATGAATCAACCAGAAAAGAAAAAAAATTAGGAGTAAATAGCAATGGCGGGAAAATGTTTTTGTGATAACGAGAGTGATAGGAAATTCTTACGCCAAGGAGGCTTGGAATCAATACAGTACTCCAGATCCTGCAACTGCACCATCGGAGGATGCCTTACGTCCCCCATTGATGACCAAATGGCTTTTAGAGAGAGAAGCGGAGGCGGAGGAAGTCTCTCCTCCGTCTACACTGAATGGCCCTTCTGAATTGTGCTCGCAAGTGACAACTGCCACTGGGACAATCACTTGAAATCCCTGAATTAGCCCTGCCCCACCGACTCCTTTTATCCATTTATTTACATATTATATATATATATATATATATAATAAAATGATGTATGATGTGTTACTTAATGTTGTAATTTTATTGGAGTACTAAATGTAAAATTCAAAAAGTACATTTAAG
>NW_018164801.1:1302196-1303076 GCF_001263595.1 Phalaenopsis equestris
GAGAGAGAGAGAGAGAGAGAGAGAGAGAGAGTAGCTAATATGCAAGGGAGTCTCAATGCATTTGGAAAATCTCAATGAATCATAATTTCATCATAGGGCCACTTTGGTTGCTATAAGCTAGAAACCAAAAAATGATGAAGTTTGTTAAATCCATCATTCGTTTGGGTCTGTTTAGACATTAATATTGATTTCATACTTCACAAAAGTTCTCAAACCTCTCCCAAAAATGATGATTTCATTTTCATAATCAAAATGATTGAAAGAAATCATCATTTTTTAAAACATGTTTTTTAGTTACAATCAACCAAATGAGCCCTCAGAATTTTCAATTTCTCATATACTATCAACCACCTAAGGATTTACCATAAGAAAGTTGTTCCTAGCAATGCATTTATTTATTAACCTAATCAAACTGGCGATCGACTTCTCTATTTGTTGCTAATAAAATTTTAATTTAAAAAATAAAACACATGATATTGTCAGGAAGCGAATCAGCGAATGCATGGTTACCATTTGGGAATACCCCTCGATGAGACGAGCATAGTCCAATGTATCACCACCCTTCTCCACAGAGGTCCCATTTCGCGGCCTACGTTCCTCCCTCCTGCGATCCGTTGTCGAAACCCTACCGGACGAAACCCTTGAAGGCGACCGGCTCCTACTCCCTCTCCGCGATCTACCCCGATCCCTATCCCTATCCCTCGTCCCATTCCTGTTCGGGCGATATCTTTCCCTGTCTTCAGCATCCTCGTCCGAATAACTCCTCGACCTTCGTCTCTTATCCCTACCGCACGATCTAAATCCCCGATCTCGTTCTCTATCCCGCTCCCTACTGGAGGAGGAGCGGGGCTCCGAAGAACGGAAGTTCGGCGAGGAAGAG
>NW_018164801.1:1303176-1356202 GCF_001263595.1 Phalaenopsis equestris
TACATATCTAACATCTAAACTTTAATATTTATTTAAAATAACTCCTGATAGAAATTTAATATTAGTGATATTTATTTACAGATTAATTTGTCAAAATAGTCTCCCGATTCTTTAAGGTGGGGTTATTTTAATCCCAAAATCTATAAAATTATCAATATAATCCCCATAAACTTTTAAAATTGCCTGAAATAATCGCAGCAAAAGACTATTTCAGCACTAATTTAAAGATTGTGGAGAATAATTTGATACTTCTATAAACTATAAGACTAAAATGGCCCAATGTAAACAGTCAAGGGACTACTCCAACATTAACTTATTTTTGATATAACGTTAAAGATTGTGGTATTATATAAGTAATAAAATTTAGGTGTTAGATGCATAAATATATAAAAATTATGTGGTATGTATCCAAATCTTCCTTTTTTTCTCCTCCAGTTTGATTAGCAATCGTCCAAATCGGGCTAATCAAACTGGAGGAGGAAAAAAAAAGAAGGAAGATTTGCATACATACTTGAGGTAATTACATATCTAACACCTAAACTTAAATTTTTTACGTAGATATCACCTTCCCCATGCATGAAAAGGTGTATTCAAGTTTTTTTAAAATTTTAATAGACTGGATTTTTTATGTGATATGAAAGATTTAGGTAGTATAAATGTAAGAAGTAAAGTTTAGGTGTTAGAGATGTAAATAAAAAGGAATAGGGTGATATGTCAAAAAAATCCGTGTATCAAGAGGAGATGTCCGTGTATCAAGAGGAGATGTGAAAGAGAACAAAAATTTAGTGAAAAACCAACCTTTTGGGCATCTGACAAGTCATTAACATGGACAAATTGCTGGTCCATCAGAATACCCATTACTTCACCAATTACGTTGAAGACAATCCCCGTTTTCTGTAGATCATCAGCATAGTATAAATGCATTTGGTTGGTGAGCGGACAAGTCCGAGCATGATCCACTGTGCTCTCCCACATCCTAGCTGACATTCCATTGCCTAGTATCTGCATTACATAGATAAATAATAATAACAATAAAGAAGATTTACATGCATACCGCTCAATTCTTACATATTCACATATCTAACAGCTAAACTTCAAATTGTACATATATGCCATCTCACCTATACAAGAAAAGATGCATTTCACATTTTAAAAGTCAAAATAGAGGTATTTTTTATGTGAAATGAAAGATTTGTGTGGTATATATATAAAAATCAAAGTATAGGAGTTAGATAATCTAAATATATAAGAATTGTGTTTTTGCATGTAAATGCCCCTAATAATAATAGTACTAATAAGGAATATTTACATACATACCACTGAATTCTTATGAATTTACACATCCAAAAACCTAAGATTAATTTTTTACATTTATGAATTTACAGAGATGCTAGTAATCTGATTTGTCCTTTAGACCGAGCCCACGAGAGAGCAACAATGGCTTCACCAAAACATCTTTCATACTCGTTAAACCGTGGAAGGAAGGGTCTACATCCTCACTATAGATGGAGGCATTTGTGAAATGTGATGTCTTCATGGTTGGTGGATAAATTGAGCCGCACTACTTAAAAATATTCTCGTCTATATTAAGACTTGGCTAAAGAAGGGGAGTGAAATCAATGTTGACAAGAGGTACCTCATGGAGTTTTCTATTAGAGAAATTTCCAGAGCAAGTGTGGTATGACATGGTATCTATGGATATGTGTCACATCCTATTAAGTTGTCCTTGGCAGAATGATTGTTGCACTTATCATAACACTCTTTCACAAAAAATGGGAAGTGCATTGTATACTTGTCTTGGAAGGAGTGTGAGGTATTTGAGGAGGTTGTGACACAAACTATCTTTTTGCATGTCACCAACAAGACTATCATTGGTTACCCAAAAAGGTGATGCATTCAAGAGACTGATACAATGATACCAAATACATAACAGTCCCCACTAAGAATGATCCAGCATCTCATTATTTTAGATAAAGTTGGGGAGTCTCTAAGTGGTTTCTGGAAGGCACAATAGAATAAGCTAGGTACAAAATTCCATTTCACTTCAGTGGCACACTCACAAATAGATTGTCAGATATGAGTGGTGAACCGACGCTATGAAAATATCTATAAGTGTTTCATGGGAAATAATACAGATCGTGTGATCAAGATATTTCTAGAAAAGAAGAATAAGCCTCTCCTACTCGGATAGAATGACGCGGGCATCGATACTACATTTCGTTGTATGCGAAATTCCACAAAATGCGGGATCACGAGAAAGTTGTGATCACGGTTGGGAAATAAAGTGTTGGTTTGCATTTTTTCCCCAATTTTATTTCTATCTTTCTTTTCATTTTATTTCTTTCCTATTTTCTTATTTCTAATTAGGGTATGTCCTATTAGGTGACTATTTATGCATATGCTTTTGCTATTTAGAGAACTTCTTTCTATTGAGTTTTTGTTTTGGAGATTATGTTAACTGTTTTATGCTCTTCGGAGAGATTTATCATTTTCTTTTGCAAGTGATGTACCTATATCTTGCTCAAGAACAGACGGCGGAACCTCATCACCACCCATACCCCGCCGCTTCGCTGTTTGGACGCTGTGACTGCAGCAAACTGCTGTTTGGCAGCAGGAAAGCAGCAGTTTTCAGCTTCAGGCTAAATGATTTCAGCTCGCTGCCATCTTGCCATTCATGTCGGAATCCAGCCGACATCCATCCTCCCACACCCGAGACCCATCCCACAACTTCGCTAACACCTTTTTTGTATTCTCTCATATTTTCTAGGAGCTGTAAATATTTATCAAAGGAAGATTTACAGGCATACCACTCAAGTTTAGGTTCACATATCTAGAACCTAAACTTCAATTTTTACATATATGTCATATTACTTAGGCATCAAAAGGTGCATTTCACTTAAAAAAAAAAAAGTTAAAATAGTAGTGTTTTTCTATGTGAAATAAAAGATTTGAGTGGCCTGATTGTAAAATTCAAAGTTTAAGTGTTAGATATGTAAATAGATAAGAAATATATGGTATGTATGTAAATGCCCCTAATAATAATTATTATAATAATAATGATAAGGAAAAATTGCACGCATACCACACAATTCTTATGTATTTACACATCTAACACCTAAACTTTAACTTTTACATATAAGCCAGCTTACCTATGCAAAAAAAAAGCATATTTCACTAATTAGAAGTTAAAATAGCGGTGCTTTCTATGTGGCATGAAAGATTTGAGAATTATAAATGTAAAAATCAAAGTTTAGATGTTATAACTGTAAATAGATAAGAATTAGGTGGTATGTATGTAAATGCCCCTAATAACAATGGATGCTGCAGGTGTGAGTAATAGATCAAATTAAGTGCTACGATGACTGAAAGAAACTGAGCAATACATTTCGGAGTCTCGAAAGGTCTGTGACCAGCAAAGTTAAGAAATCTTTAACGGTGTGGATGTTCTCACTGCTCAAACGCTTGTGGAAAGCGCCATCTTTACCAATCTTCTCAAGGCGCCAGACTTCATCAAACAGTAATGGTGGATAATGCTTCTTATACACTGAAAAAAAAATCATATATAACACTAATCCTTAAATTCACATATAAGCAAAGTCTCACAAATAATAGCAAAAATTTAAACAAACCTAAGGAAAATAATAAAATATTCCGTATGTGATGTTGATGGAACATTTTACATGTAGAAAGAGAGAAACAATGCAGAGCATGAAAGTAACAAACATATTTTATACTTCTCATTTACCCTCCTCACTGCTGACATGAGGCATGATTAAAATGTATAAGTTGAGTAAAAATACCATGCATCAAAAAGTCTATTATGACAAGATGCACCTCATAATTGGCATAAGCAGTTAAACAATATCATCCAAATAATTGGGCAATAAAAATTTTAAACTTTCAGAGCAAGAATATGATGAAGATGAAATAGATAGTCATAAAGAGTGGTTGTACCTAACCTAAGATACACGTCTTATAAACTTAAGCAGTTTGACTATATTAAGTTAAAACAATCAAATTAGCAACATTTTTTAATTTGGAATAAAATTGAATCCCATCATAATTTATCAGAAGATTATCATATTATACACTTCAAATTGTTCCATGGTTAAAATAAATTAATAATGGTATTTCTATTTAATTATTTAGTGCCCACATTGTTGGACGAGTGCCTTTGGTTGCACTTAATCTCACGTATTAGGTAGTTCTATTTTCTTGACTTACGTTTGACACTTTTCAAAATTAACAAAAGTACAAACTTTAAATTTTTTGTTTATAAAGCCCAAATTTATGTACTTCAATGTCACAACCCAAATCATTAAACTATAAGAAAAATACCCTTCTAAAGTGTTATCTTTATTTAATTTTTAATGATTTCGACATATTACATAGAAGAGGGATTTACATGCATTGAGCTTAAAACTGTCTTATTTGAATATTAAACACCAAAAGCTTCCTATTTACTCAATAGCACTCAACACTTCAAATAACAACCTTCTTATTCTCTCCATTACAATCCATCATTGAACTCCTCCTTTCACACACACCTCCGATCCAATCGCCCCCTTCACCAACAAGATCTCATCGCCATTTCTTTTACATCTTCTTCCACCATACACCGCAAGTTCGTTCATCCCCTTCCTCATCAAGTTCTTGTCGTGACTTTCTCATCTCTTCCTCCTCACTCACGATAATCAGTCATGTGAATATCTATCCTATTGAGATCCCATCATGACTTCCTCGTCCGCTTTATCATTGAAGAGATGTCGTTTTGACTTCCTCATCTTTTCGTCATCTGTAGTGAGATAACATCACTTCCAGTTGCAACTTCCTCTTTGTCGTCGAAGGTTACGTTAAGAAGATAACAAAGTGCTATGTTAAGTAACTACAAAATTTTAGGTGTTAAATATGCAAATGTGATAATTTAGAAAGTTATCTACGAAATTCCCCTACATTTAAACACATAAAGAGGTTAGCTAGTCCATTTTAAATAATTAGATGTTAGTTTTGTAAATAAAGAATATTTTAGTGTTACGTAAATTTTTCTTGAATTGTCATTCACAATTGACATCATTCCTATAACAATGAATTTGATTAGAAATGCCAAGATGCTATCATTTAGTTATTTCATAATAATTTTTATGAATTTATCATCCTCAGAAGTCCTACTTCATACACATAATTTATGCAGTTGTTAAATAGATCATAAATCTTATTATGCTATTAGTGTTGTTACTATTGTGTTTACTTTTCTCTCATAACAGTATCTTCATTTCAAATTGTTAATGTTACATTGCCACTGCGCCCCCCACCCCACATTGCCATTACCTATAAGATCATCAATGTATCATGGTGTAGGCCGCATTAAATCGCCAATAAAATCAAAATCTCCTAGAAGCAAATAGCCTCACAAGCAACCATAGTTTAAAATGCCACCGAACACTTTTCACCAAACCATCAAACACTATGGTTGAAGTTTCTTCCAATCACACTGTCAGTTTTGGGAAAGAAAAAGTAATAAAGAAATAAGAGGTTCAAGGATAGGGCGAGCCCAGAATTTGAACTTCATGCACTGAGCTTGCTCTTAAGAGATTATCTCCTTTCATCTCACTTAGTCTCTCCTTCTCTCCTTCTCTCAACTGGACACACTTCTCTTTATTCTAGACAATTATATCTTTTTCTATAATCCCCTTCTCTCTATTTTTCACCAAAATGTAGTTATCCTAAATCTTATTAGGCCCTCAACATGTCCACAATAAACAACTAAAATTTTTTTATTATTATTATTTTAATATCAACTTAACAATGGCGTGCTATTTTAAAAAATGGGATAAAATATAAAACCAATGTAAATGACCCCGTAATTATACCTATAGAAAGTATATTTTCACAAATTAGAAGTTCATAACATCTGAGGCTTCTGCCTCTTGCGTTATTCAGATGATGGACTTAGCCAAATAGGAAATCAATCAAAAATATTTTGCTAAGTTGAAATTTCTACTATAAAAATTGCTGCCAACCATGCAACCTTAAAACAATAGCTATCTCGCTCTTAAAAGAATATTTACATGTATAAGATATATTTGATAATTTGTAAGCCTTCTTAGTTTCCCCTATAGCTTAATAGAATGGCATACATCATTAACTCTTTGAATCATACTTCATAGAAATTCATCATAGTTGATGAAGTTCAATTTAGTGGAACTTCAAAAATTTTATTCACTTGGGTAAACATTATTTATGTTTACAAAAAAATTATGGGAGTATCAAAATACCCCATGCTTAAAATCAGAAGAATGATTTTAACTTCTAATAATATTTACAAGGATGCTACAAATTGCAACCTTAAGCACATTTGAAACAAAAAGGCAACATAATACTCCTTACCTTTGTTATCACAAATAAATATTATGTATATATATATATATAATAGTACTTTAATAATTGCATTTTTTATGCCTTGTTAACATCTCTATGTTCTGGATTTATAGCTCGAAAATAGGCCATCATGCAATAAACATCTAAATAGCCATTCTAATAGCTCATGAATTATGCAAAGAACTAGTGATTTCTAAAAAGAGGACTCGTTATGTAAATCCAACGAAAGGAGTGTAAGAGATGAACATTAAAAATCCAGCTCCTTCTGAAATCAAAATCTCACAATAACTCATTATTACTAGTAATGACTATTTTGAATAAACTATTTATATGATTAAAGAGGTTAAGCAAAAGGAGCTTAACCGTCATATTCTCATTTCAAAAACATTATCTAAAAATGAGATAACTTAAATGTTAGCCTTTGTTAAAAAAAATTAAGGGAAAAAAGCGCATTAAGTAAATGAGCCTCCAAGCACTAAAGGATTACATGAGGGATGATGTAAAAAGGTAAACTTACAATATTACAATGAGTGCTGTAGAATCGAACCTGTGAACTATAAGTGACAACTCGGGAAACTTAAACTAATATAATAATTTTGTAAATAATTTCATTACTTGGCATTATATTTTTCACATCAGATATTTAGGATTGTATAAATTTTTACTTGTGAAATGAAATAAACTTAAGCTAGTTATCTCTAATCCTAGTCATCTGTTAGAGCCCTAAGCTTCTTCCTTTCTAATTCTGCTGAGAGTTATGTGTGATAAGAGAGTTTTATCAGGTTTAGTTGTAAAATGTTGTACCCTCTATTTAAACACATGCTGAATGAAATAGAGAACTTTTGACTTATTCACTTTCAAATTGATATCAGAACCAACCCTAGCCGCCCGCATCGATCACATCCCACCACTCATGTTCTTCAGGACCCGCCACTCGTGCTTCTACCCACGATGTTCAGTGCAGCAGACACACCTGCGTCCTATGAGGGAGACGCGCCCCATGTCCAATTTGCGGGAGACTCAGTCGCGTCCAATGTCAGCTGGCGCTTTCCAAGATGTCGCCCTCCCTGCCATCACCACCATCTGTTTAGGTAGTCGTCGTTTGTCCAGATAGTTGCCGCAACCTCCTATCCAAGCTGCCGCCGCCGCCACACTTGTTGCAGTCAGACCGCCGCATGAAGAAGATCCCAATCTTGATGATGAGATAGATAAAAATCGGGTCTAAAGGAGAAGGGAATAGTTCGTGGTTTGTATGACCTAAAAAAGAGTCCAAGTGATCGAAGATGACGAGAGAAAGAGATAGTGTAGTGAGTGAAGGATTGGATCTTCTAGGAAAGATTGATCGTAAGATCCTGAAGGCCCATGTAGGACTCAAACAGGAAACTAGTGCCTTGACCGAAACCACGACTTCAACGCAAGCTTCGACCAAAGTGAAGCTAGTTCTCCCTCCCGTGGATCTAAAGCTTGATTGACCGGCCACTTATCTGAGTTATTCATGTCGGATTGAGGCAGCTTTAGTAGAAAAGATACTAGAGAGATTTCTTACTGAGGACGAACCAAAAAGTAACAGTGCTGAGAGGGATAAGTGGAGGACCGCTCACGCCTTAGTCCACAACTGGCTGCTCAACTGAATGGTTTCTGTCAATCACATCCTCAGTTGATGGCATTCGAAAGGTGAGGGACATCTGGGTAAAGTTAAAGAAGATATATGTTGATGCTCAGCATCACATGAGGGTATTCCATATTCAATGGAAGATAGAAACTGTGGTGCAGGTTGAAAAGACAATTCACGAATACTCCATAGAGTTGAAGAGGTAGTGGGCGGATTTTCATTACTTCTCACCGATGTCAAGATGTAGTGACCCATAATGCAAGAAATGAGAGATCTTTATTCAGATGAGGACTATGTAGTTCTAGGCTCATCTGAATCCCGCCTTTGATCAGAGAAGATTTGTCTAGCTCAGGCAACTATTCTTACACTAGATGAGGTGATTGTTGTGATGATACAAAAGGAGTTATATGAAGTTACACTCTGAGTCGAGTGGTTTTCGGGTGCACGATCAACATTGGTTGTTGCGAGCCCAGGTACACTAGGTGTCAAAGGGGAGACTCGCAAGTGCTACAACTGTGATGAAGTTGGTCATCTGAGCAGAGCCTGCCCTAAGCCACCGAAGGAGAGAGAGACAAGTGGGTGTCGACGGGTTGGAGCTTGAGGTTGTGGTCATGGGGATCGAAAAGATGGAAAGGGGGCAACCGGGCAAATATGGTGATAGCAAAGGAAGAGGAACGGACAGATCCAATATTTACTAGTGAGGATCATAAGTGTGGAGCTACTGAAGAGAAAGCAGAAAGCAACAGGAGATGGAGCTGAAGATGCTTCAAATCCATCAACAACAAGGGGAAACATTGTCACTTTTGCTCACTTCAGCAAAGGTATTGGTGACACACTTGCTTGTGCCTCTATTTCACCAAAGGATCATCAGAATAGATCATAGATTCTGATGCTTCTCGTCACGTGACAGGTACTGCTGAAGAGTTCTCTTCATATACTCATCTAACAATGCTGGAGAGTATACATACTGCTGATGGTACAGCACAGCCTGTAGTTGATAATGGTACAGTGAGATGCTCATTCTTTTCCTATAAGTCTCTTATCCATTAGTGTCTTTATTCTCCAGCTAAAATGTATTGTTTCTTTTGATATCCCTCAAGTTATCTTCCAAGAGAAAAGGACTGGTTGGGCCCTTGGGACTGGACGTGGTATAGTGGACTCTAGTACTTGGATCAAGATGGGGTGGACTCAGTTATGGCATCCATGGTAGAAAGTGTTGTAGTAGGAGAATCTCAGAAGAACGATGAGGATGTGTTACTACTACATCATAGAAGTATAGAGCATCCTAGTCTTAATTTGTTGAGTTAGTTGTATTCATCTATTTATGAAAAGACAAAAAATGTGAAACTTGTGTGTGATGCTTGTGAGTTTGGCAAGCTCACTAAAAACTCTTATGTCAGGCCTGGGAAGAGAAGCTCTGGTGCATTTGATTTGATACATTATGATGTATTGGGGTCTTATCCTACTAGTTCTATGAATGGTTATTGTTATTTTATTACGTTTATTATTATTTTTCTCGCGTTATCTGGATATACTTGATGAAACAGAAGGGTGGGGTAGTTACTTGTTTTAAAGATTTCCACAAGGCAATCCAGACCCAATATGGGGCAATTGTGAAGGCACTGAAATCTGATAATGAGACAGAATATATCAACAAAGCATTTGAGGACTACCTGTCAGCCCAAGAGATACAACATCAAACCACATGCTCATACACACCAGCACAGAATAAAGTAGCTGAGAGAGAATCGACATCTTCTAGAGAAAGCCCGGAGCATGATGATGACAATGAATATCCCACATCACTTATAGGGGCAAGAAGTATTGACAGCCGCTCAATTAATTAACAGGATACCCTCAAGAATACTGGAGTGGAAGTTTTCTTATCAAATGTTGAAAGGAGACAATAGTGGTATACTTCCATTAAAGGTATTTAAATGTGTATGTTTTGTACAAGACAGCAGACCATCTGTAAAGAAGTTGGATCTCAGAGTTGTGAAATGTGTATTTGTGGGTTATTCTAATACTCAGAAGGGTTATATCTGTTGGAGCCCAATTAAGAAAAGACAATTTGTAAGTATAGATGTGTCCTTCAGAGAGTTTGGCTCATACTACACTCTGGAGGTGAATTCACTCTTCGATTACTCGGCAGACACTAGAGTGGTGCAAGTGGGAGCAATATTATGTCCTGTGATATGGGATGAATCATCTAATGAAACAGAAATCGAGGAGACTGATCCCAGAGGTGGAGTGATTCATGTTGAAGGTGAACAAAGGGTGTATACATGGAGGTAGAAGCCAATTGAAGAAACAAAGTATGTCATGCCAACAAGTTTCTTGTCTCGATCGTTCCCAACTCTTGGGACACCTGCACCATCCACATTTGATTCAAAGCTCTTAGGTGATATTATTTCTCAATCGTCCACTCCCACCCCACACGTTAAGGAGAAACTCCCGCAGCAATGCGGGGCATCCTCCTGATTGTTTTGGGTGGGAACTTGGTATTGCAAACTATATTTTTTATTCTAACATCTCATCTTTTCATGGAGCAACATTGCATCATTGGATCTGTCTCTGTACCCAAGTGTTGGCATGTTGTAAAAGAAGATCCCAAGTGGAAAGCAGCAATGCATGAAAAACTTAGAGCTCTTAATAAAAATCGAACTTGGGAGATTGTACCACTACCAGCAGGGAAGAAGGTTGTTGGATGCAAGTGGATCTTCACAGCAAAACAAACTCCATAAGGGAAGGTGGAGAGGTGCAAAGCACTAGTGACAAAAGGGTACAGTCAAACATATGGCATTGACTACGATGAAACTTTTGCACCAGTAGCAAAGAAGAGCACGGTAAGGGCACTGGCTTCTCTGGCTGTGAATGGTGGATGGAGACTCCACCAACTTGATGTGAATAATGTTTTTCTTCATGGGGAGCTACTGGAGGAGGTATATATGGAGATACCACCAGGATTCAATACATCCCAGACAGCTGGTAAGGTGTGTAGGCTCAGAAATTCACTGCATAACTTAAAACAGTCTCCTAGAACCTAGTTTGATAAGTTTAGAATAATGATAATTGACATGAGATATTTGTAGATCAATGCAGATCACACAGTGTTCTTTCCGCAACATGAGGGGCACACTACCATACTTGTTATGTATGTCTGTGACATAATTATCATTAGTGATGATGAGGCAGAGATTACTTAATTGATGGAAAATTGGAGAAGCAATTTGAAGTAAATAATCTATGACAGCTCAAATAATTTCTTGGAATTGAAGTTGCCCATGGACCTGAGGGGATGGTCCAATCCCAAAAAAAATATGTACTTGATCTTCACACGAAGACAGGTATGCGATGGTGCAAGCCTCAAGTCTCTCAAATTGATCAGAAAATCAAGCTCAATACAGAGGCAGATGAATCAGTCGATCGTGAGAGGCACGAGAGCTTGGCGAGCCGCCTGATCAATCTATGTCAGATTTGACCCTATATTCATTTGTAGTAAGTGTGGTGAGTCACTACATGCATGATCCAAGAAAGGGTCATACGGATGTATTGTATCAGATTCTGAGGTATCTGAAGACTGCACCAGAGAAATGATTGATATCCAGGAAGAATGGACATGTAGATATATGAAGGCTTATGTGATTCTGACTGGCAAGTCGTGCTGATGACAGACGGTCCACATCGGGGTACTGCATATTTGTAGGTGGCAACTTGGTCTCGCGGAAGAGTAAGAAATAGCCAGTTGTAGCAAGATCAACAATAGGGTCATGGCGTTAGGAGTTGCTAGAGATGATGTGGTTGAAAGCTTTGTTGGTTGAACTCAAAGTAGATCCAGGAACTCAAATGAAGTTGTGGTGTGACAACAAGTCGGCAATCAACATTGCTAACAACCCGGTGCAACACGATAGAACCACACATGTGGAGATTGATAGATTCTTGATCAAAGAGAAGCTGAAATGAATTTTTGAAACTAAGTCATGTAGCTACTGGAGAGCGGGTGGTTGATTGTCTTGCTAAAGGGCTTAGTTCAATGGTGTTAGCTAGATTATGTGACAAGATGGGCTTAGTGAATATATTTCTCCTATCTTGAGGGGAAGTGTTGAGAGCTATGTGTAATTAGAGGGTTTTATCGGGTTTATTTGTAAAACGTTGTAACCCCTATTTAAGCACATATGCTGAATGAAATAGAAAATTTTTTTGCTTATTCACTTTCAATTAATTTCAATATAATGAACTTCATTACTACAACTCTGCAACCTTCATTTCTATATTCTCCTCTCTTGCCCTTTTTTTTCAAAGCAGTGTGTTATATGCAAATACTTTCCATTTTTGCAGACTTCATCACAATAATGTTGCAAAATAGCCTCATTATTGTAGCCTTTATCACTGCATTATTACATGTAATTACTTTTAACATAGTTTCACTCTCCATAGACAACAATAACAATACTAGCATACACTTGGTTTCAATTCCCATAGCTAACAAAAAGAAAACTTTAAGATTGCACATTCTTAGGAGACAACCTTGAGACCTAGAGAGATAAAATACAAAAATTGTAAGAAGATCTAGCAAAAAGCTAAATTTTGATCTATGGTACCGACAATCTGAGAATTGTTATGGCTAAGATCTATTTAAGAAATTTTAAAGGTTTGGAATGATCTCATGAAGCTTAATTGTGATAGCAGGTCAGCCGGTTAATATTGCACTACATGGTCATACAAAACGTGCTGAAATTAATAGGCACTTTATAAAGGAGGAGCTTATCAATGTTCTAATATATACTCCATTCATAATCACTTGTGAATTCATGGCATTCTTGCCAAATGATGTCAAAATAAATCTTTCCAAAAAATATCAAGCAAGCCTGGAATTGATAGCATCCATTCATTTGATTAAAGGAGAGTGAGATGCCTACATAATTTCGACCAACTAGAAGCCACTCTCACCAAGATTTTAAACTCTCTTTCCTCTTCCACCACACCTCATTATTCCGTGGGATCCCAACTGTCTGATCATTAATTTATAGACTATTGTAATTATTTTACAATTAATTATATTCCTTATCATCTTTTTTCTATTAGATGGTTTCCTAGGATTGTAATTATTTACATGTTGAAATTAAATATAATCAATCAATTCTCTGATTCTTGTCAGGGACCACTAAAAACTTGCTAGTTATGAGGCATAAATTCCAATCATTAGGCTTCTTGAGATGCACAAAATTATAGACCAAACTAAAGAAACTAGGGAATATAAAAGATATTTATAGCACCAATGCTTCTGGTAAAAACAAGTACAATAAGGCAAGATCCAACCTAACAAAGCACCTATATTGTGTGAGCACAACAATTATCCTTCACAAAATGATAAGATAATTGTAATGTAATAGCATTGTCCTTCATGTCATGTTAGACTTGCAATCTGTAACATGTGAGATGGAATAAACACTTCCTATGCCAATTCATTTACAGAAAAATAAGACTTGTTAAAAAAAAAAGGGAAATTTACATCCTTAGCACACAATTCTCATGTATTTACACATCTCACACCTGAACCTTCATATTCACATACATAGCACTTTGATGTTTTAAACCTATGCATGAAAAGGTGTAATTCACTTTTAAAAGTGATACTAATGCTATTTTTGAAGTGATATTAAAGCTTCGAGTGTTATGAGTGTAAATGTGAAAGTTTAGATGTGAGATATGCAAAATACATAAGAATTGTGTGTTACGTATGTAAATGCTCGTAAAAAAATGTTTAGTACTTACATTCCCCACGATGGTCCTTGACTGTGAAGGCTTCGGTTCTTGCTTCTCTAACTCTAATACCAT
The DNA here is from genome assembly GCF_001263595.1 of Phalaenopsis equestris. Taxonomy (NCBI): domain Eukaryota; kingdom Viridiplantae; phylum Streptophyta; class Magnoliopsida; order Asparagales; family Orchidaceae; genus Phalaenopsis; species Phalaenopsis equestris. The sequence continues at coordinate 1,317,005 of NW_018164801.1, forward strand.
TTAACTGACTATCCACAATTCTTGCCCCAAGTCTAAATTTCCGACTTCTTGTCCAGCTAGAATTATCGGTAAATGAAAGCTCCCCTGCCGCACCAATCCCCTCATTGAGATCAAAAAAAATATCCCCCGTCAGGAGCGATCTCTTGCCATCCCTTTCTTTTACAACATTGTTTTTAAACTCCTCAACTGTCCAATTCCCCTGTTCATTACCTTCAAAATCACCCTCCAAAACTACTATTTCAACCTTCATTGAGGATTCAGGACCTGAAGTGACTCTTTCTCCATTCATAGTATCAACTAAAGCTATAGTTATAGAAGAAGAGTCTTCTCCATCAATTTTAGTACCAGTAAATATTGGAAGTGACAGCTTATTCAAGAACTGTAGTTGTAAATTTCTGGAGAAAGCTGGACTTATCTGCTTTCCACATTCTCTGATAGGAGATGAAATACGGCAATCATAAAAATTTTAAACAAAAAATAAAACAAGAAAACATTATTTTGAGTTACTTAACATTGCATTAAAAAAAATAGATTAGGAAAATTGTCTTTTAACTACAAAAAAATTATGCTTATTTTACCTTGACATGCTGTCCAAATGATTCGCTAGTGCCAACTCAACTTCTTCTTTCACCTGGTGGTAAATGCAGCAAAAGGTGAATTACACCTGCTGTTTCACATATTCATGCATACTAAGCAAAAGCTGAAATATTGCATGACCGTATGCAGTATATTTGCTTTCCATGAAATAATTTATTATTCTAATTTCTTATTATGAAGCAAAATTCATTGTCCAAACCAGATAAAATAAATTAAATTAAATTAATAGCAGCTTACATAGCACTACTTCTAAGCAGCTTTCTCGATTGTTCTGCTCATAAGAGAACATGTTCCCTACCATCAAGTCCCACTTATAATTAGCCATAATTCATAGTATGGTTCAAGCTGTGCAGATAATGAAGGGATGAGGTAAAATAAAATTTTAAGAATCCTAATCCTATCAAAAGAGCATGGATATTGTTAACATGTAGTAACCAAATCAGTCCAATCTCATTGATAAAGCTTATCTCAGGCTGACCAACATGAACTGGCCATATTCGGCCAAGCAAAGGCCAAGCTAAAATAATAAACTTAATTTAAATTAATATATTGTGCATTAAATATATAAAATAATGTTTAAAATATCTATAACATACTTTAGTATTTTATAACCCTTCGTATACCGCCAAGGAAAGCAGAGCCTAAAATATGCGACTATTTTCACGTCTCAACCCAACTTATTCTTTTATCAGGTTGTCAAAAGTCAAAAGCATGATTAAAAAAATCGAACCATTAAGTAAAGCAGCAAAAATAACAGAAAAGAAATTAATAAATAAAGAAAAAATAACAGAAAATTATCAATCAAAGAATCAGGGATATAGTTAATTATCATTTTCAAAATGCGTGTTAAAAACCTGGGACTGGTACTCAAATCCAACATTAATGAGCATAAACCATAGTCGCCAAAACCAAAACTTCCAGCTCAAATAAATAAATTTAGAGAATAGTCTACAACACATCATCATCAATAGCCATATCATTATTAGTAGAGACCCGGTTTATGAATCCTTGTTGTGCTTTCATTCTTCTTGAGTTCTAACTGAATTTTAACTTTATTTTGAGCAAAATCTTTTGACAAGTTCCATCCATGTTAAATTTAATCTACCTTTTTCTCTTCCAAATCTTTCCACAAATTACAAGAAGATTTATATGAATGTGCAAATCTAACGCCTCAACTTCAATTTTTACATATATGTCACCTTACCTATGCATGTAAAGGTGTATTTTATGTTTTAAAAGTTAAAATAGTGGTATTTTTGGTGTGATATGAAAGCTTTAAGCGGTATAAATGTAAAAAGCAAAATTTAAGTGTTAGATACGTAAATACATAAGAATTGGTTGGTATGTATGGAATCTTCCTAAATCATATCTATTTTCCATTGCCATATCTACAAGAAGTACAACTCCCAACACCTTCAGCATGATATTTTTTTTCCATTTTTACTAATCATACAACATATACATATACATCTTATCATACTTAGTTTTGCCACAACCAACTTGTCCATCAATGATTAGAAACAATAGAATGTTCAAAGAAGTTAATAAGTACTATAATGAATGCCCATAGGGTAGTAGCAAATAATGAAAGGATGGTTTACATACATACCACTCAATTCCTATGTATTTACATATCTAATACCTAAACTTTAATTTTTACATGCATGCCAACTTACCTATGCATGAAAATGTGTATTTTCACTTTTTCAAAGTTAAAATGACGGTATTTCTAATGTACGCCTTTTTAAAAGTTAAAATGATGGTATTTTGATGTGATATGAAAGATTTGGGTGGTATTAATGCAAAAGGTAAATCTTAGGAGTTAGATAATACATAAGAATTGTGTGGGATGTATGCAAATGCCGGACTTCAATTTAAACCCAAGATTGCAGACATTTAACTAATATTGGAGATCAAAGTAGCATTGTCATGGTCAATAAATTTATGCGTTAACAAATCCTTGATCTGAGCTACTCTACCCTAATCTGATTGATAAGCTAGACATCCCCAACCCTTCCAAATTTCCCCAAACTTTATAGTAAGCAAGGAATTAATCAAATTCAAAACAAGTGCATTGGCAGTCACACTATAAGGATGATGAAGAATGCAAGCTTACAACTCTCCGAACCAAGGGTTCAAGCGCAGAAAGCAGTCTTTTCAAGGCGTCAGATCTCAAGACATCCATAAATATCCTGCATATAAATTTCAAAAGTATTTCAATTTAGAAAATCAAACAAATAAAAACATTATCAGTTGAGCCCCAAATTTTCGGCAAAACGAAGCAGCACAACATAAATAACAATCAAATTACAAAAATAACAATATCACAGCAACAATAGAATCATAGTGCCAAGAGAATAGGGGTAAAACCACCGACCCTCTGAGCGCAGGAACCCTCTGCCTCTTCTCCTCCGGCAAACCTCCACTGCCAGCGGATGCTGATCCCTCAACGCGATCCTCCTCAGACGGAGGCTGCTGCTTCTGCGACAGCCCAGAAGCAGAAGACGGCGTTCGAACCCAGAGTAGCTGAAATGAAAAAGAAATGTGAACTCCAGCACGATTTATGGCTGCAGAACACATGAAGACCGTCAGTCGGCAGCTTCCAAAAGCCGCCACAGCCGTCGTCTTCTCCACTTTGGTGCTCTCTTCTCTCTTCTCTCTTCTCCCTTCACTCTCTCCTTCTTCCTCCTCTCATCTCTCTCGCCATGCTCTCCCCCTTCTTGTGGATGGAGGAAGCTGGGGTCTAATTTCGTAATTTCCTGTAACCGTGAAGGGCAACAAAAGGAGGGGGGCCCACCCGAATGCGCGTTGGCGTGTATATCGTGACGGTGTGGCGGTTCCTGTAGCCTCTGCAATTATGATTGGATTCGACTGGCTTTTAGCCCGTGGACCGAGTTTACGTATCCCACGGCAATGACGAATGTTTTAAGTGATGGATATAATATATGTATATATATATATATATCTATCTATAAAAATAATCTCTCAAAATTTATATAGATCTTTTAAACCTAAAATTTATAGAAGTATCAAATTAATTATAATTGATGACTATTAGAGCTCCATTTTAAAACAATCGAAGATTGCATTCACTTTTTATAAATTATGGGACTAAAACGGCCACATATACATCAACTCTCATTAAAAATTTGAGCATTTACAAGTATATCATCCAATTTTTATACGTATAATAAAAAGTATCGGAGTGAATCTCGAAGAGATATGACAGCACAGTCGTGGCAAGGCATGTCAAAGACGAGACCGACGATAGAAAACTCGGGGCCCAATTTTTGGATCAAATGTATCATGACCAAGACTAACTAAGGCCCCATTTGAGGCGATGGTAAAGCTGCGGCATGGCTAGGCCCCGTGTGTTTAGGTTGTTTGGGACAGCGGGTCAGCCACAGTGGCTTGCAAATCTCCTTAAATGCCGACAGTGGGTTGACCCCACAGACCCACTACATTCCTAGGCATTTTACCCAGGTGTCCTCCCTATTCGTGATTTTGCCCTAACTCCTCTTCTTCGTCGTTCGGTTGTGATCTCTCTCTGGTTCGTCCACAATGCCCCACACCGCCCCTACTCCCACGCCCCTCTTCTTTTGTGTTTCTCATTTCCTAGTTGGTTGGATTTGTGATGTTAGATTTTAAAATGTTATCCTACGGTGTGGATGTGTGATTTGGATGTGAATTTTTGCTTGTTCTTGGTGGCCAAAGTTATGGATTGGTTTGTTGTTTGGAAAAAAAAAATATTTCTATTGTTCTAAAGTATATTTTTGCTTCTGGAGTATCTAATATTTGGTTAGAACACTATTTTCTATTTAAGAAATGAGAGCAAGAGAGATAGAGGAAGGTTTTTTGCTTCTGGAGTATCTAATATTTGGTTAGAACGGTACAATTACAAACAACATTACCAAACAAGGGCAGAACGGTTATTCCAGAAACAGCTGTCGCACAACTATTTTCACACAGCTGCAACAAAAAACTAGTCGGCTTCCCCGCAGCAACTTCCTGAGGCAGCTAAGTTGTAGTTGAGAAGCTGCAGCTGCCCAAACAAACCCTAAAGTAACAAAACAGTTCGAACATGGGTAGTTCGATAGGAAGCAAAGAACACAGAATCCAAGTCATTCCCCGCGATGAAACCAACCTAAAGGAGAAGCTAACCCCCCGAGAATGATAGTTCAATCAGAAGCATCCAACAGCCTCCCTGAACATCATTATTGATCATCAAGACGAGTCTCGACCATCCCTCAAGACCAGTTCGTCTAAAGGCGGTTGTTTATCGAATTACATTGATTTATTCTCTGCTCGATAACCTAGATTTTCTTTGACAACTAGAACTCCTTACCAGGGATTGAGTGTCGGTAGCCAAATTTGATAAGTCAATCGACTCGACTTAGTCGGTTGAGTTAATTATGTCGACTCCTTACCAATAAAAGGTCAGCCAACTAATATCAACGAGAATGTCCAACCAACACTCTCTACTCGATCTGGCCAACTAGCGCGCCTTGCTCACTTAGCCAACCAACAATATTCACCAAGCTTAGCCGACCAGCAGCTTCTACCAAGCGCTCGCTCGTTGAGCCATAGAACAATTAGAACAATCAGGCTCTGGGTCCATATATGTAAAATACCTACAATGTCATGTACATTCCTCACTAAAGCATGGGTATAAATGTAAATTCACATATTATACATCTTTTCTCTATAAATAAGATATCATTCTATGAATAAAAGGGTAGACACACACCTCATAAATTATTGTTCATTATGCATTTCTCTCTTTCTCTATCTCTTGTTTAACAGGCTATTCATTTGATGTGATTCAAGAACAAATTTTGATTCAACATTATACATTGACATAAAATCCAAACTTCATATTTTACATTCTTGCCACCCAATTTTCTCGCATCACAAAAAGTCTTAATTTTAACTTTTAAAATTTAAAATACACATTTTTATGCTTAAGTAAAGCACCATGTATGTAAACATTTTAACTTTTAAAATTGAAAGTAATTTCATTAGCATAATATCACAAATTTTAATGAATATTTTTTTATATGGTTAATATTAAAGTGATGAAATTTAATAAAAAGTATTAGAAATTCACATAAGTGGCATGTTATGACATCACTTATACGTAACATGATATAATGTAATAATATGAAAAATAGATAGGAGTTAGCTAGGAGCGGGGCTGTTTAAAAAAGCCTGTTGTTCGTGAACAACTCATGTCCAACTTGTTAAGTTGCCCCTATTTGATTCATTCATTAAAAAAGCCGTAGCGATGATAGTCATGCAGTTGTCAACGAGCAATGATAGTAAGCATGGCTTTAGAGGTTGACGTAAAAAGTATTTAATGCAAACTCGATTAACATACTATGGCAACATATCAGGGTAATGATTGTACATTGAAAATAGACAAGCTACAATGGTTGGGCAAAGTCAGATAAATTGTCGCGACAAGGCAATGCTAGTCAAACAATGGGCAAACTGTGTGAGTCGATCGATGATGTATTAAACCAGTTAAGCAATAACAATTGAATGATAGTGATTATTGACAATGTTCATGTTGAGCGTTGAAAATGATTCTCTTAAAATATTCAAGCTCTTTAAAACTAAATCCCTCATGTTTGTTTATATTTTTTAAAGTTATTTTGATAAATTTAGCTAAGATTTAAAATAAATGCCAAAATTATAAATACTAACAAGTAAGGTGTCAAAATAATCCCAAACTAATTATAGGAAGCAATTTTACTCCCTGAATTTATAGAAGCATCAAATTCATCCCAAACTCTTCAAACTTGGGCTAAAATAGTTCCCATTGAGGACTATTAAAGGCTCAATTTATTAAATTAGGGACCAATTTAGTCTCTGACTAAAAAGGCCACATGTAAATAATTAAGGGAATATTTTGGCACTTATACCCCAAGTTATTCCAAGCCTTTATATGTACAATGTAATTATTTGGCTTTCTATTAAATATCTTCTTATGCCAAGGGACACAACAAACATAGAGAGAGAGAAAGAGAGAGAGAGATGCTGAAAACAACATAATTAGTATTATGATAAAAGGGACACAACAAACATATCATAAAACTCTTATGTATTTACATATCCAACACCTAAACATTCATATTTACACACATCGCTCAAACTTTTAAACATCAAATCAATAACATTATCATCACTATCTTTTGAAGAGTGAAATACACATTTTCATGTTAGAAGTGTAAATACATAAGAATTTGGTGGTATGTATGTAAATTTCCCTATAATAAAATAAAAAAAAATCAAAGCAACATAAATACTGAAGGAAACAGGCTCTGCTTATTTCATCTTTAAATAAACACAGCATTCTACAAAAAAAGGGGACAGCAATAATTATTGAGACTGTCCCCGAACTCTTCTTCCCAGCAGTAAAGAGAGCACCAAACCGCACAAGAGAGAAGAAAGAAAGAACAGAACATCAAACAAAAATGAACTTTAGAACAACAACACTCAACAACACTTCCTACTAAAACAGCTACTAAAACAGAAAAAAAAAAATGAAAATAACAGAATTCTATAATACAAATGCCACCCAAAACATGGGCAGCAATGCAACGCATGATAAATGAAAGAATTGCAACCATACCCGCAACGGTTTGATCCGTTTAATCCTAACCTTCTTCTATCAAAGTAAAGTTTCAGAACTCAGTTATGAATCTCGATCTGAACAAGCTGAGTTGAGCTGAGTTAAGCGGGATGAGAGCATTGTTTTCCTTCAGACTGTTTTGCTGAGCAAAGGTTAGGTTAGCAGAGAATCGTGTTAGATCAACAAAAATACCTGATGCGATGAAGTTCGCTGCTTTCATGCGAAATCTGCGAAAACTGGTCGAAAAAAACCAATCTTTGCGACGAGAAAGCTTAAAGCAGATCCTTTTCTGTATTTTTATACTATAAAACAGCAAACTGTACAATTAGTTGTCTCCTCCTTGCAGCTCAGCTGCTCTCTGTCTCATCATCTCCATCACAGCGGCCCTCCGACGGGACTCAGACTGCTGTTGCAATCTCCTAAGATGCTCCTTCAAATCCCTGGATGTACAGCAGAAGCATCGATTAAGCACCGAGTTCAAATTAAAAGCAAGACGAAAGTGAAACTCGTGTAAACTCACTTGCAACGCGGAACAATGCACTCCGACTCTTTGCAGGCTCGAGCATGGAGTTGTAACAAATACCACATTCTTTTGCAGAGGACGCAGCCACCGGAAGCACGAATTTTGCATTGGATGCCATGACGAAAAAGTCCCTTGACTCGGCGGCAGTTCGGGTATTGGCAGTGCGGATAACGGCATTGCGAAGCATGAACCAGCAGTTCGAGCATTTTCCGGAGCTGCAGTAAACAAAAATTGCATAAGAAAATTGTTCAACTATTCCAGAAAAAAAGCAAAAGGGGGGCCTTTACATACATACCACAATTCTTATGAATTCATATATCGAATACCTGAACCTTGACTCTTACATTTCTAATACTCAAATTTTTCATATCACATCATAAATATCACTATTACTAACCTTTTAGAAGAGATACACACATTGATAAAGTGGTCTTAACGTAAATATCAAAGTTTAAGAGTTAGATATGTAAATACATAAGAATTGTGTGGCATGTATGTAAATCTTCCAAAAAAAAATAAAAGAAAAGAAGTAGAAAAATATTAGGAAATCTGATATGTGACATTAAGCCATCAAACATCTAAAGACAGCACCGAGAAATCAAATAAATATGTATTCAATGCTACTAATGCCAACAAAAGTAGCAACTCTAGCCTAGTCATATTTACAATAAGGAAGATTTACATGTATACCATTCCATTCTTATATATTTACATATCTAACACCTAAACTTAAATTTTTAAAATATAAATAGTTATATATATATATATATATATATGTTTCATGGTATATATATATATGTATGTATGTATGTATATGTTTGTATGTATGTATTCAGAGGATGAGGTACTATTTCTTCATTAATTATGTATCAAATCTAAATCTGAAATATTTATAAAAGACTCTCTCAACAAATATATAATTAAAGTTTCATTCACAAAAGATAATTTATTGGTGCCAATAATGACTTAAAAAATCACCAGAATCTAAGAATTAATCTAAAATAACTAAGTAAAAGTTTTGTGAAAAGGGGAAAAAAAATATCCGGCACCTGCAGGACGCGTTTTTGTCTGGCTTCTTGACTTTGCGCGTCGCGATCCGCATTCGAAGGATGATTAGTCATCTTATGAGGATGGTCGATACCGCCTTCTCTCATATAACAAGCATTGCACACATCGAAATCCGGGCAAACCTCGCAACGCCAACCCTGACCACTTTCAACATCGTGATGGCACACATTGCACGTCGTCACGAACGCGGGTGCCGTCGGATTATGCAGGTGATATAAGACCATCATCGATGAATGCTTCGCTCGACGCAACGTGTCATACTGGTAATGGTTGCCTTGACAGAGACTTAGGAACGCCTGCCGAGTGTCGAAAAACTCACTCTCGACGATCTCATCCTTGTCTTTCGTGTCAGCAGCTACGTCGGTGATTTCAATCTGCTCGATTGGTTATGTAAATGTTGATATCACCAAATGGTTGAAGACTTGGAAGAAAAGATGAGTGAGTGAAAACTTACAGGGAATAGATCATGCCTCTCGCGGCTATTGATTGGATGCCTCTCTCTATCTTCAAGTTTTTGTTCAGCATCATAACATCTGGAAGAACAATTATGTTTTGTTAGATGAATTCATTTTATGATAATATCATATACTATGTGGTTCTTCTCATATTATGATAGGGAAATTTACATAACATACCACACAATTCTTATGTATTTGCATATCTTATACCTAAGTTTGATATTTACATTTATAACACTTCGATGCTATGAACAGATGCATGAAAAGGTGTATTTCACCTTTAAAAAGTTAGTGATGGTGATATTTTTGATGTGATGTTACAGATTTGACTGTATGCATGTAAATATCAAAATTAGATGTTAGATACGTAAATATATAAGAATTGTGTGGAATGTTAGATATGCAAATATCAAAGAAAGAAGGAACTTACTTATCACAAATCTGAAAATGTTTGCAAATATGGCAAACCCAACGATTTCCTGATACCATTAAAATACAGCAGTGGGTGCATGCATGTTGCAGATGAACCATGATAAAATCCTCTTTCATGGGAGAGATTGTTTCCCCAAGCTGCGCAATTACAAGTAAAATCAGAACAAACAAAAAAACATTAGTTTAAAAGCTTGATGAAACAATTCTTATATATTTACAAATGTAAACAGCTAAATTTCAATATTTACATATATGTCACATTACCTATGCATGAAAAGGTGTATTTCATTTTTTTAAAATTTAAAATAGTGGTATTTTTTATGTGAAATGAAAGATTTGAGTGTGATAAATGTAAAAAAGCAAAATTTAGGTGCTAAACATGTAAATACATAGGAATTAGGTGGGCCTGTATGTAAATGCCGCTGAAGCAAAAGAGCTACCAGCAAAAAAACATTGATCGATTGGACAAACTTGAATATCTCAGCAAAATGTAGCCTCAAGCTCACTTAAATACGTACCACCCATTTCCAATTTATTTATATATCTAACACCTAAACTTTGCATTTACATTTATACCACCCGAATCTTTCATATTATATAAAAAATACCATGATTTTAACGTTTAGAAAGTGAGATATACCTTTTCATGCAAAGGACACATATATGTAAATATTGAAGTTTAGGTATTAGTTATGTAAATATATGGGAATCGAGAGGCATGTATGTAAATCTTCATATAAAAAAAATAAATAGAAAATAGACTTCTACTAGGCCAACAAAAATAACACCTTTTGCATCAATAGAGCATCTTTCGACGCATTACAAGCAAGATCAGTATGACCGGCGGCTTTTAAAGCCCTTTTCGTCAATGTCATCTTCGTCTTTCCTTTCTTCTGCTGCTTTCTCCCATCTTCTTCTTGACGAAGCTGATAAATCATGTCCTCCGCCGCGCCAGGCCAATAATCGCCATCGAAATATGGCAACCGTGCCGCTGTAACCTTCGCCTTGCATTCTCCAGTAGATACGAAGAAATGGTCGAATAAATTAGTGAGGCCGACAACAACAGCTTCCTTGTTAGCTTTCCGAAGCATCGACAAGTACCTGAAAAAAAGAAAAGATCAATAAAATCAAGAAAACTTTTACATACATGCCACCCAATTCTCATGTTTTTGCATATCAAACACCTAAATTTCACTCTTTACATTTATACCACACAAATCTTTAATATCACATCAAAAGAAAACATCTTTCATGCATGGATATAGTGGCATATATACGTAAAAATTGAAGTTTTGGCGTTAGACATTAAATCTAACACTCACCATTCCCTCAATTTGTCAGATTTTGGTGTCTTCTGAATCTCAGGGTGGCAATACAGGATATAATCTTCGCCTTTCAGGGGAGGACAGGCCCAAATGTAGCAGCTCGTGAAACCGCGCTTTTTACAGTACTCCAGATATCCTATCTGCAAAAATCTAGCCAAAACATTTTAGAAAAGAACAACCTGGGGATATATACATGCATAGCATACAATTCTCATGTATTTACATATTTCACACCTAACTTTCATATTTACATACATATCACTTTGGTGCTTTAAACCTATGTATTAAAATGTGGATTTCATTTTTAAAAAGCCATAATAGACCTATTTTTGATGTGATACTAAAGATTGAAGTGTTACGTGTGTAAATATGAAAGCTTAGGTGTGAGATATGTAAATACATGATAACTGCGTGCTGCGTATGTAAATGTCCCGAAAGAAAAAAAAATAATCATGCAGAGGAAAAAAATTGTACCAGAATTTCGTGATATACAAAAGTCCGCAAAGCTTCGCCGGTAACGGTTTTAATTTCGGGTCTGAAGTATTTCACTGAATCCAAATAAGAAAGGTAAACACGCCTCTGGTTGGGGTAACTACATTCTGAACCAAATTCCTGGACATACATGCCAAAAAGGCACACTTCTACGCCCTCTATCTTCTGAAACAGTAATACAACCTGCAATAAAAAATTGATGAGTTCAAAAGAAGAATTTATTATGCAATTCTACCCGTTATTAAGGACGAAAAAAGGCAATTACATATCCGCCTGAGCTAAATGATAATGTGAGAAATTTTCTTTACCTTTGACTTATATGGAAACTCTGTTGGGTAATTTTCTTCCTGGAAAATCTCTAAAAACCGCTGCTTGACTTCCAATTTTTTGTCGACTGATGAAACGACCCTCACAACAAGCGATTCTGCTCCTGGTACCTGAATGTAAGCAGATAAAATAAATTCAGGTTTACAAATATGATTTACATAAATGATACACACCACTCAATTCATGTATTTACATATTCAACACCTAAACTTCCATATTTACAAACATAGCATCCAAATCTTTAACGTCATATCAAATATACCACTTTTGCTTATTTTTTAGAAGTGAAATATACCTTTTCATGCATAGGTCAAAGTACTATAAATGTAAATATGAATGTTTAGACGCTAGATATGTAAACACATAAAAATTTTGTGGTATGTATGTAAATCTCCCATTTTTTTACAGGAATTTACATACAATACCATCCAATTCCTATGTATAACCTATCTAAACCCTAGTTTTTCCACAACAAAAAAAATCACCATTTTAACTTTTAAAAAGTGCAATACTCCTTTTCATGAATAAGCTGGTATATATATGTAAAAAATAAAACTTAGGTGTTAGATATGTAAAGACAAAAGAATTGAGTAGTACGTAGGTTAATTCGCAAGTGCATACTTTCTATATAAAGCATCAGAATAACAGAAAACATAAAAATAAAAATAAAATCATCCACAAGTTGAGGAAAAAGATGCATAAATTACAAAAATATCTATTGTTTTCTGTGACAATGCAATTTTGAACTTAATTGCAAATTAAGACCAGCCCAGAAGTCCACAAGCTAAAGTCGCCTGAGAAGTCCATGAAACTATAATTAAAAAAATTCCAACAGATTTTACAAGCTTCATTCACAATACAGATCTTACGAAAAGCATCAGGCCTTTCACTCTGTAAATAAACTAAAAAAAATGAGATAATATGCCCAACATTTAAAACACTTATTTTAATAGAATTTACAAATATTACAACTAAAAATATTACCTCATCATAACTTCTTCCAAGCTGCCTCGCTCTCTCTTGTCTCTCATGCTTCAGCCTTTTGAAGAGACGTTGTTCGATGTGGTCACTAAGAATACTTCTCGGTAAATCTTTAGCGCCGAGCACCGTATTCTGAGGCAGAGGCTTCCGTTCGCCTTTTTCAATCTCCTCCATGTAGCAATTAGGACAAGTGTACTCCGCTTGTCCGCCCTCATTCCTTCGACCATTAAAAAGAGCACAAATTTGATGCTGCCATGCCTCACACTTGTCACATTGAACCCACTGCGACACGAAAAAACCTATCAGCATAGAGCGATGCGAAGGCGAGGAGAAATACAATGAGAAAAGGGAGAAGATTTACCCATTCCTCAGTTTCTTCATCATTTTTCTTTTTCTCCATCCTTGACTTTGGGAAGGCAGACCCCTCCGCTTCGATGGTGTCGCATCGAGCATCATTGTAGCATGGAATGCAAAAGTAGTGACGCGTGTCGCTGTTCCCTATGGTATAATACATTGCATTTCGCTTAATACGAGTGCCACATAGTGTACAGTATATAGGAGGGGGTTCAAAGGTGAGCTTCTCCACGGCGCACAATTGACATGAGTTTTCGCTCATCGAGCGCTCCATGGCTTGATTCTTTTCTGCCTTGGCTTTGCTCTGCAAACAAATGCTATTTTTAATATTTCAATTTATCAACAGAGGACAAGTAATTCCCTAATTCAAGTGCGAGGAAGGCTAGATTCTTTCTTACTTCTCTCTCTCTATTTTATAATTAGATCATAAATGTGATAGTTTTATTCAAATCTACTAGATTCTTGGTTTCATCTAATTTCCTAATATACATCACTAATAGAAAATCAATATGTTAGAAAGGTCGTTTGCTAGCAAAAAACGCATATTCAGATTGCACTTCACTCAAACAACACCTATCAGTGATACTAAAGCTCTTAATAAATTTAAAGTTATATGAAGCACCCCATATATTGTAGGAAAGTAAAGTGCCAAGATGCTCCCTTGACTTTTTACATGGTGTCATTTTGTCTCATGGTCAATAAAAGTGTAAAATTAGTCCAAATGGTCCTAATATGGGCTAAAATAGCTATTTTAGCCCTATTAAAAGAGTCGGAAGACTAAATTAACACTTTTATAAAATCTATGACCAAAATAATCCCAAGGAAAGAGTCAAGAACCATTTTGATACTTTCTTCTTTTGTAGAATATTGTCACACATGAGAAAAAAGACAAGAGAGAGGTATCCAAAATGCCTGATTATCTAACCTGCCCAATCCATTGCCTCAGACTAATGATGTGATCTCTGACTTGCTCTATACTGAAAAGTTCAGTCATTGAAACTCCTTTTATCTTCGGTTTCCCAGGCTTACTCGCTGCAGCAGGATCAGTCGGAGCTATGCTCACTTCTTGATTTGTTTCCATCTTAGCTTGTGAAGTATCTTTATCTACCACCTGTATTTCCATCTTGTTAAAAGCCTCTGATTCCTTCGTAGAACTAGGCTCCACAACACCTTTTGCAGGAATTACACTGTTCGACGTAACATCAAGTTTCATATCCGGTATTGGACACCACCCGTCTACCGATGTATCCATCTTCGCTTCAAATACCTCCATTTTACAAGTCAAAGCAGCCTCGTTAGGCATACTGATTTGATTTGCGGGAGTGGAAATAAAAGTTTCTTCAATCTTGGGTACGAAAGAAGGCGCATTCTGAACTTTTAGGCGTTTCGACGGAGGTTGTGAATCGGATGTATCGCAAGGTGAAAAACCAGCTTTGCTCATTACCTTATCGATGCTCGGGGATGTGGCATTCTTCCATGTACCGTTCATCTTGTGGGTATTATTGCGTGCTTTGATAGATGCTATAAATTGCTGCACGGGAACACATACAGGGCACTCTGCCACTTTACAATTTATAAAATGGTTGAAAAGTTTTTTTGACTGAGAACAGCGAGGAAACAAGCATCCATTCGAGTTGCATGAATCGATATGCATCCATAGTTGTTGAACCTTAATGCAGTTGACTTCTTTGCATTGTCCTTTCAAAGACGGGCACTTACGAGAATGGAGGAGGAGTAATAGCCACTTCCTTTGCTTATAATAATCTTGCTCCATATTTGAGACACGAAGAGTTTTATTCGACAACTCCGGCGTGGCAGAATGTGCAACGAAAGCACGGGCGTCAGGAGAGGTTTCAAGTGGTTGTGCTTCGTTTTTTCCTTCCATTCTCTGGTGAAACTCCTTCTGTATATTCTGCTCGAAAGAAAGTTTCTCTTTGGCATTGGATTGATACCAATTTTCCTTGGAAATTACTTCAGATTGTGATTTCACAAAAAGACAACTAAGCTCGTTCTGTGATTCGGTGTTCCGTTGGTCGACTTCCCAAACCTTCTGTGAAACCTGCTTAGTCAAAGCCTGAACATTGTGAGGGCCCTGAATCTGACTAACCAATTGAGCTCCTTTCAATAAGTTTCCGGATGGAAGATTATTCTGATACTCATTTTGAAATTGTTCATCGACATGCGGAAGTAAAGATTCGCTAGTTGCTTCACTTGCATCTTTGGGTATCATTTGTCCCGAAAAGTTCGAAGGCATCGAAAAGTGTCTCACGTTACTTGCATTTGCGATAAGTTGCTGTTGGTGCTGCGCATTATATTGATATCTTTGGTTCGGAACAGGTTGATGCTGAAAACTTTGAATCGGATGTTGTGATTGTAGAAGTTGTTCTCGTGCAGAATGTGTCGTTTGAAAATTCGTACTATGTGAATTATCGGGCATTTGAGGCCTCAGCGGCGGAGCATGTTGCATCGCCGTCAAACTTGGTTGACCAATCATTCCATGATTACTTCTCAACCTAGAATTCAAGTTGGGATTTTGACTGTTCGCTGTAGATAGGGCGGCTGAACCACAGCCATTTATGTTTCCGGATCCAGAGAGATCACCTGCCAAAGGTAACATATGCTGTGACACTGATGCTGCACGATAAGAAGCAGCGAAAAACAGTTATGATATGTGAACTAAAACAGAAAGAAAGCTCACAGAACTTAATTGCCAAAAAAAGGTGACAGCAAAAAAAGGAGACTTGCCGGTCATTAAAGACTGATGTTGTTGCTTATCAAAGTGTTGTGGCAAAGATTTTGGAGAGCCTCCATAAGAAACAGCACCGAGGTAACCGTCGGAAGCTGTAGGTCTGTTCATGTGGTGCACGTTGGTCGCGACTAAACCACCCATACCTCCATTCGTGACGGCATTGGGTAAACTATATGGAGGAACCTTTTGCTGTAAGTTCGACCTTACACCGATTCCTGTTCCTACGCCGTTCATTAAACGATTGTTTTGGCTTCCATCATATTGCTTTTGTTGTTGCTGTGAAACCATAGGAGAATCCACATTCGAAAATCCACCCCCGCCGGAAGGTTCGGAGGTTATAGATATGGATTGTGGGTTATTTAATCCAGGAGTTGGGATCATCATGCTTGATTGTCTCATCATGCCCATAGATGAAACTATACCATTTCCACCAGAATTATGGATCATATTTCCAGATTGCGGCGGATATCCATTTTGAATTGCTCCTGCAATTTATAAAAAATCAAAATTATGTAATTGCAGAAGCCTACAAGATACTATCAAAATGGTCATCTGAATCCCTGAAATGGGTCATTTTAGCCTCACATAATTTATAAACGTGTCAATTTGGTCCTCGGACTTTTTTAATGAGCTGAAATAGTTCCCATACACGGCTAATTTGGCCTCCACTAAAAAAATCAGGTGAAGTTGACCCTTTCATAGGCTTTGGGACTAAAATAATCTTATGGAAAAAGTCAGAGGACCATTTTGACACTTCACTCGTATCAAAATAAACTATACCAGTGGTTGCATTGAATGAGGAAATTTGCCCCATGCTGACGGGTCTATTAGTATTCGATAAAATATTCCCCATATTCACTCCAGTTTGTGCTATCATATTCGAACCACCGGCGGATATCGCTGTGTTATCTTGAGATACAGAAAGGCCATTGCTTCCATAGCTCGTCAGGCCAGGCGTCGGTATCATCGTACTGACAGAAGATGACTGCATAAAATGGCCTTGTTGGCTGCTATTAAAGTTCTTAGTTATTCCTTGCAAGCGTTGATAGACTGATGCCAGTGGCATGTTAATGTAATCCTCTCCCTACATGATTGAGATAGTTCCCTTAAAGAGTTACTAATAAAAAATAAACGAGTAGGATTCTAAGAAAATAAGAAAATTTAGGAGTATTTACATGGCACACAATTCTTATGTATTCACATATCACACACCTAAACTTCCATATTTACATACATAGCATTCAAATCTTTAATATCGCATTAAAAATAGTACTATTACCACTTTTCAATAATAAAATACACATTTTCATGCATAGATTTAAAGCACGAAAGTGCTATGCGTGTAAATTTCTCAATAAATAAGCAGTACAATGAAGATTCTAAGAGCATAAAAGAACTTAAAATACAAACTATACAAAGAAGAACAAAATATTCAGGGGCATTTACATATACAATGCAATTCTTTTATATTTACATATCTAAAGGCTTAAACTTTCATATTTACATAAAAAAAAAATGAAATACACAAAAAATATCACCATCACTAATTTTTTAAAGTAACATACACATTTTTACGCAAATGTTTTTAACACCAAGGTATTCTAAATGTAAAAATAAAATTTTAGGTGTTAGATATGTAAATGCATAAGAATTGTGTGGTATGTATGCACATTTTCCAAATATTTAAGCATGGAAAAGGCCCAAATGGAAGTGAATCAAAATCCATAAAAGTTACATAAATCGTAATCAGTGATAAAAACAAATAAACACAACATTACCTTTAAAAGGATATCCTTATATATGCGATCTTCCAAGCGTCTAGCAATTTCGGGTATTTTTTGCAAAACATCTGGATTTGTTGGATTTATGGTCCTGCGCTGAAGAAGTTGCATGCTGAAAACAGATTTAAAAAGTTACCATTAGAGACACAAAAGTTGATATAACATCGTAGTATCACTACAGACAAATGCCATAAAAAGGATTCAAGTGCTGACCATGATCGAGGTGGAACGCCTATTCTGTTACAAAATAGTTGAAGTTGATGACATTATAAACATTTACATAACTATCACCCAATTCATGTGTATTTACATATCTAACAACTAAAATTTGATTTTTATATTTATTTATATTTATACCGCTTAAATCTTTTATATCATGTCAAAAATATTACTATTTTAGTTTTTCAAAAGTGAAAAACACATTTTCATGCATATCTAAGTCGGCATATATGTAAAAAAAAGTTTAGGGGTTAGACATGTAAATACATAGGAATTGAGTGGTATATATGTAAATCTTCCACTAAAACAATATATAATAAGATTGTTGTTCATAAATAGAAACTTTTTTGGCTGATAATAGCATCTTGAAAAGTAATCATAGAAATAATGAACTGAAGTATGCACCGCACATAACTACTGACAAGCTGTAGTTCTATAAATGATATACAACTTTAACCCAAATAATAACGGGTCATTTACATGTATACCATCCAATTCCTATGCATTTACATATCTAGAACCTAAACTTTACTTCTACATTTATACCAACCAAACCTTTTCTATCACATCAAAAACACCACTGTTTTAAACTTTTAAAAAGTGAAATACATATTTTTATGCATAGGTAAGGTGGATATATGCAAAAATTGAAGTTTAGTTGTTAGATATGTAAATAAATAAGTATTAACTGGTTTGCATGTAAGAAATCCAAAAAGTAAAGTATTAGCCAAAAAAAAAAAAGAGAGAAACCAATGGATTGCTGAAGTTTGAAGAGAAAATCGTGGTTTTTATGGATAATGAATTTGAATATCATGGCAACAATTAAGTAGAGCATGTACTCACACCACAATGTTAAGATTGCTCTTAAGGATTTGAAGTACGATCATTTCTAAAACTTGGACAATTTTTCAGTAGAAAGTAAAATTGTGTTACATGTTTAACCTCAAAAATATAGAATCGATGTTAAAAATTTCAGACATCAACAGGACAGGTGGAATCCTGCATGCCTAACCTTCTAATAGCGCATCCTCACATGAGGAATGCTTTTGAAGTTTTCATTCCATCCCCACATAAAAAGCGCATAAAAATCAAGATTTTGAAAAAAAAAAAAAACTGCATTTACATACATACCACCCAATTATGATGTATTTAGTATTTACATATCTAACACCTAAACTTCCATATCCGCATGCATAGCACTCAAATCTTTCATATCACATCAGAAATACCACTTTTACTTACTATGCATTTACTCCAAATGATTTACTATGGATGTCAATGCAAATGACAGAGAAATAGAGTTCTAACAAGTGACAAAGCAATTGAAATTAATGCAATATGTTGGGATATTAGGTTTCGCACATCTGTACCCACAGCATAAGCTATAAACATAATTACAATAGCTACCAATAACCATAATTACAGTTTAAGCGGGTGCATGTTCAACAACTAGGTGACCATGAAAGTAAAGGGAGTGTAATTAGACAAATTGTATCGTATTATTATGGATTATGAGCTCCCACAACTAGCTAAAACCTTATAGTTAGCAAACTTAATCTAAAGGCCATGACCATCTTGAACATTATAGTTAGTAGAAAACAATGTTGACAAATGTACAACACTTTTTATTCCTCTAAAAAACGCAATGAGGATTTCACCTCATTATACCAGTGTGCGGTGTATGCCCCGGATATGTCAAGGCATGCCTTCATGCCTCGCCTCACCTATTGCAAGGCAAGCATGCACAATTTGCAATTTTGGCTGAAAGTTTTCTTTTTTATTATTATTTTTTTTACAGATATTAACGAAATAATTATCCCACTTAACCCTTGACGCGGCTCTCAAAAGAAATCATGCATCCTCATTCCTCTCACCCATAGGTCTTCTCTTCATATGCCACCGCCGCCAACACTCCCTATTGTCACCACCGTCAATCTTCTCTACACCCATTATTGCATCCCTTCACTTTAGAAATTATAATCTTTATGGTGATAATGTTTTTTGCTTCAAGTGGAGGATAAATTTGAGTATGAAAAAAATATTAGTTTTGCACAATTGGAATTTTTTTTTACTTTATTTTAGTATTTTAATTTAATATCTTAGCTTACTTTTATAGTTTGAAGTTTGTACAACCCTTTTTTATTTCATGATTTGATATTAGGATATTAGCAAGGCACTGCTTATTTCGTCCAATTCATAACTTAATGCTTTGCTAGCATATTGATATATTAATTTTTAATTCGTTAATATGTTATTTTTTATTTCACACTTCAATGTTCAACAACATTTTTTTCATTACACGACTTTTTAGTATGATGCTTATGTCTGTGTCACCTCACAAATGAAAAATATTTTAACACCCAATTGTGCAGTTATCAAACCTTGGAAAGAACAACTTGAAAACCAAATGTCCAGCATAGATCAATAAAGTGGCATATATTGCCCCATAAATAGGATAACAGACCAACCATGAAAAAATAAATACTAAATTTATAGACAGAAAACGCAATGTGTCCTACAACTTTGAGACTTGTTATTTTCTTAAACAAGAATTATTTTAGGCATAATTATGAAAACTAGAAAATGAACTTAAAACCGCATTATAAAAAACTTTTCAAAAGTTTCATATGAATCTATAAATAATAGTTGAGTAAGCCTAGTGCACCATAATCCCCCGCACTTCTTAAACAATTATAAAATAGCCAAGATAGTTAATATTACAATATACTTAAAGGGCTATTTATTTGAAGGGGTTTTTAGTGTACTTAATTTAAAATCATGAATTTTGAAAATTTTAGTGTTTGGTTAGCTGAAGAATAAATACAAATTATTTTTAGGAGGAAATTGAAACTTGCTGCTTAGTTTGAACTTAACATATTCTAAAATCTCCAAATTCAAGCAATTTTAGAATACATCATAATCGGTCTCCCTTGCAGGTAGCAAATCCTATCAACACCAGCCCCAATGAGCTCTTATCACTATATGCCCACCTTCACATACTGATGATCGTGCCAATAACCGTACTAATGAGCTCACATCACAATATCTTCTCCTACTCAAGCCATTTATCCTATCACTAACAAACCCAACAAGCTCCCATCGCAATCTCTTCTCCCATCCCGTTGCAGCCTCCTTCAAATTTTCTATTTTTTTTTAATTTAAATTATTATTTTTATTAGTTCCAACCAAATGCAAATAGAATATTCTTTAGATTTCAAATACATTACATTCAGTTTACACTTCATTTGAAATACTTCTGATATCCAAATATTTAGAACAAACCAACCCCTAACTAACCTAAGGATCATTAGCAAGATACAATTTTCAAACAAGGTACAATATACAGCATTGGAGATCAGAGAAACGTGAGTGCTATGCGTTGGAGAACATAACAGTTTGCAACAAAAATGTTCCAACAACATTATGATTTATTGCATAAGAAGAGAAACGTGAGTGATGTAAAAATCAAATTTCACGGACTTAAACTTACATATACTCTTGTATCCTCTCGCGCTTCATCAACACCTCAGGATCCATTTTATGTGCATGATTGCCAATACTCTGCATTTGGGAAGACATTGAATTTACTACCAATTGGGATGGGCCCGAAACCTGCTGCCCAACCTGATTAGGCAATTGACCGGCCATCTGTCCGGCCAAATGTGTCGGCACATTCATCTTCTTCTTCTATCAACAAAACAACCAGATCAATCATAGCACGGGCTTCATAATTCTTCGCTTAGTCGCAGAGAAATTCTTAAGTCACTGCCAAATTCAAAGCTTTCCTTGAGCAAAGTGGCTAGGGCAGAGCACAAAGCCACATCCTATCAAGTGACAGAATCTCTTCGACGAATCTTCAAAAACAATAACAAGCATCCATGTTCGTAAAATAGAATCAGAAGGAATACAAACACAATCAAATAACAACTTTTGAAGCTGGATGAATAAAGATGAAAGCTAAAAAATGCTACTCATTCAAATTAGCATCCAGAAGTAATTCGAGGAACAACCCAAATTTCTCACCCGAAAAATCGCGATAAAAAACTGATTATTTACGACCAGCGACGTCGAAAATGGATTAAAGAACGTAAATTTTCACGAATTCCACGCACACATCGAATCCCTAGGCACCCCACGGCCTGCTGGCAACAAATAACAATAGAGCGAATACAGAAGCTGGAAGAATTGATTGAATAGGGTTTCCGAATAACAGCAACGGAACCAAAAAACAACGTCCCACTAACGCGAGCTCAAAATTGTTTCCTCATTGCCGATTCAATTGAAAGAAATAGAAATAAGGAAAGGCGAAAAAGACTCACTCGGTGCATTTTGCCGGAGAACCGTATGGAGATTGAAGGCGAGAGAGTGGTGATCGGGATCAATTCATCGGCAATGGGGACGACGAAAGGCTGGGAGACGAAGCCCCAAACAAATTTCAGATCTTTACGAGCTCGTCGGATTGGAAAGAGTAACCCAAGCTTGAATCTTTACCGTTCTCTCGGAAGAACAAAGATTCGTGCCCTAACGTACCAGCTCGATACGTGAATTCAGAATTCCAATTCTCCCTCTTGACCTTTCGATCACAGTTCTAATTCTATTTTGAGGCAAATTTCGGTCCCGTGCCTTTTTTTTTTTTTTTTGCCCCAAGGATTTAAAGATCAATTTTTTTTTTCTTTTCCGGTTTAGATATATAATCATAAAGTTTCAATTTTTTTATATTTTTTTGATAATTTTATCGATATTGGGATTAAATTTTAAATATGTTTACAATGAAAATTCTGTTTTAATATATATATTTAGGAGAAAAAATGTATAATAAATAAAATTATTTTATTGATTTTTGAATTATAGTTACATAAAATTGTGAGTAGTATTTACATTTTTTATGAACAAATTTATTCTTTTACCACAATAAAAAATAAAGAGCGTATAACTTTATTATTTTATTTTAAAACATATATAATTTCTATTTTTATTTTTTTGACATATGCTATTTAAAGCTCCTTGTTGGTTCCTTAATTTGATAGAATAATAACTACTAGGAGGAAAATAATCAATTGGATTCATTGATGATTTCATTTGATAGGCCATGTTGAGTGATTAATTAGAAAAATTATATAATTATTCATTTGAATTATATATAAATTTGACTATTTAATTAAATTACTTAACAAATTAGATGCTAAGCTAGCATTAATATCATGGAGTTTTGCATTGAAATTTTGGGAAAATTAATCTTTAGCAAATATTATGCTAAACCTTAGTCCCACATATGAAATTAAATTAATTTAAAATATAACATTAATTTTAGGAGTTTTATTTATTTGTCTTGTTCCTTATTAGAAAGACTAAGAAGATATGATCAATAAGATGCTCTCTATTGATTACATAGATGTGTGGATATATTGAGGTCTATTAAAATATTTACAGACTATATATATTTGATAGTATGTTCTATATCTACTTATAAAAGAAAGAAAGCACATTTTTCTATATATTTATTATAAGTTTGCAAGGGTCATCTATTTTATAGAACAAAAATTAATAAAATAAATAAATATCTTAGTGACTTATAGTTAGAGATTTTCAAAATTATTAAGGGAAAAAAAAAAGATTATCCTTGATATGCCATCAACAATTTTCCAACATTCAGCGTGACTCTTGACGAATGACATGGATCTCGATACATCTTTTTGAGCAAAAAACGTTTAAAATTTGATAAAAATCATCCTCCCAGAAGTTTGATTTCAACAAACCTATAGCCAAAACTTACCGACTCAATCAGATGGACCTAATGATATCAAAATTGGTCTAATTCAAGTCAAATCAAGCTCACATCAAGCATTAAACCACTTTTTTGTGGCTTCCCAAACAAATTTAGGAGGGCAAACAGATGTTTGAATATGGTGAGCTTACAGTCAAATCGAGTGTCTCGACAAGACGAATCCAACAAGCCCAAACGGCTCAATTCTGACACTGTTAAGACACTCAAATGTCCATCAAATATCGTCTTATCGAGAGAAACCCTCTGAGTCATCCAATAAAAGAAGTTTATGTTCATGCATTAATTGCACCCAGAACTCTATAAATAGAGCCTCATCCCTCCCATGAAGAGTGGAGAGCTTGAAGCTTAGAGAAGGGCTTGAGGAAGAGCTTGAAACTTTAAGATGCAGCTGAAGTCCAGCACCACATCTGTTGTCGACAACTGCTGACTATCGTCGCCCACCACTCTCTGGTCCTCGCAGATCATTATCGGCCACCTCGTCTTTTTTACGATGAGATCTTTCACACATCGACGTTGTAATTCATAAAACTTTATACTCATTTCCTGCTTGTGGGACAAGGGTTCTCTATAATTATCAACTTATAATGAATCTTTATAAGTGGCCAGTTCCTGTAGGATTTTCCCTTTCTGGGTTTTTCACGTAAAAACTTTCTGTGTATATACTGGTTATTTTTTTTATCCGAGTGTGTGCTGAATTTTTGTGCAACGCTGAGACAATAATTTATTACTCTAACACCATGACTCTTCTATCACGCATCAATTTGACTCTGTCTATGAGATTCAAAGCACCATTCGACACTTTCTTCAACTCTAGTACGTCGAGACCCTACTTCAATTCCTAATGATGTACATCATCCAACTGACGAAGGAATCTCCTTTTCATCTTCATTATTTCTAAAGTATTCTTCGATGTGGGGGTCAACTTTCACTGCAGTCTTGAAAAGTCCTTCACGTCAACGTCTCGAGCATGATTGTAGTTGGGCTGTCTTCTCTCATCCTATTCAAACACAAAGTCTTTCACAACTTATTTCAGACTGGGGGCAAACCTTCACTGAAGTCTCAAAAGGTAGTTCACATTAAAGTCCCGGGCACGACTTTGGTGGGGGAGTCATCTCATATTTCATTCAAAATCCAAGTCTTCAAGAATCATTCCTGAACTAGGGGGCGACCTTCACTCCAAATAACACTTCCTCAATGCTTCTCAAAATACTAGAGTTTCTCCTCAACTGAATCAGGAAGTTGAAATCTTAAAGGCTCAATACATGGATTATTTTATAAGCTCGTGTGGAAAACACACTTGCCGGAGAAATAATAAATTCAAAAGCAGCAACTAACAAGCTATTAAACATTATTCTTGAGTATAGTTGTAACCATATTTCTAAGAAAACATACGATCCATTGTGACCTACAACCCAATCTCAAGAAACACAGAGCATTTGACACCTCATTATAAATTTAAATGATCCTAGATGGACTCGATTTAAACTCTTGCATCAAAGCCTACAATCGTCAAGGAGAAGCTTCGACTTACAATCTTAGATAGATAAAAAATCATTGGTGGATTTCCTTCGACCTATTCCATAATAGGTTACAACCGTTGAGCAAAGGCTTTAACTAACAACCTAGGATGGGTCAACCATTCTCAGTGGATTTCATATGACTTTGAAAGTGATAGGTTCATGTCATTGAGCATCTTCAATTATACATCCCAGGATGGGTCTTACATCTTTAGTGGATTTTCTTTTCAAATTTTCTCCAACATTGGCTGCAGTCGTCAGATAGATACACTTTGACTAACGACATGAGAAAAGCCGAGCGTTCACAATGACAGAGAAGTTCTTCAATTGCACTCTTGGAAGCAGAACCCAAGAGGCAAGACTTGATGGGAAGATATTGTTCCTTTAGAAGTCAAGCCTAGGAGGCAAGACTCGATAGAAAACTATCATTCCCCTGAAAGTCGAGCCCAAGAGGCATGACTCAACGAGAATATATGATACTTCTTAAAGATGAGCCCAAGAGGCAAGTCTTGATGGGAAGCTACTAATGGACAAGATCCTCACTAAAAAGTCTTCAAGAGAGCAAGTAGTTGATAGGGTCTCCATTCAAAGACTTCAGAAGGCTTTAAGCCTCAAAAAATAAAGGTACATTTAAGACCTCAAAAAACTGTCAGCCTCAAGTGGCACAAGTACATCAAAGAACTCAAAAGGCTACAATACAGGTACATCAAAAGCCTCAGAATGCTACGAGTCTCAGAAGGCACCGATTCATTTCAAGCTCCTAGAAGAGCCTCAGAAGATATATGCCCAAGAGGATACAAATCTCAAAATGCAAGAGTCTAAAAGGTACGTGATTTATTTTTAAAGTGCACATACTAACTTTATTTGTAGAATTTTGCACGATTTAGAAACCACAACAACCCAAAAGAGGGTAAATCACGGTTCAGAAGCAACATAACAAATTTTATTACTTTAAGCTAAACATATAAATAGACACATCATCATCATGCGCAAATGCCACATCAGACAATTAAGGGGTTACAACAAACCATATCATCTTCGAATGAAGTCGACATTGCCTTTCCGAAATTCCTATACTTTTGCTGCTCTTTAGGGGTTCTCTGGATATACCCACCACATAAGCATAAAAATCTCCCCCTCAAAGCACGGCGGGAAAACTCCAACATTTCTTTATCTCCATCAAAATGCGCAGCAGTAAATAGTGGGAAGATCCTGTTGCTCGCCTGCTATAAAGGACAGGGACGGCTTTTCTCTGCGTCACAACATGAAAGAAGACTTTGTTGCTCGTCTGCTGCGCAGGACAGAGACGAAGTTCCTCCGTGCTGCAACGTGAAAAAAGATCATGTTGCTCGCCTGATTCACGGGACGTGGACGACTTTCCTTTACGACACAACACAAATATCTTGTTGGTTGTGTGTTACGCATAACGAGAATGAATTTCTTCTATGCCACAACACGAAAAAAAATCATGTTGGTTGACTGTTACGCAGAACGGGGACAACTTTCTTCTTCACAACAACATAAAAGAAAATCTCGTTGGTCTCTTGCTATGCAGGACAGGGACAACATTCTTTTTTGCCGCAACACGAAAGAATATCCCATTGGCCATTTGCCACACATGATGACTTTCTTCTGCACCGCAACACAAAAGAAGATTTCGTTGAGCGCCCGCTATGAAGACCAAGGATGACTTTCTTCTTATGGTAAATCTCATATTACCTACTAGGCAGGGACGAGGAATCCCCCTCCTTCCTTCTATAATTTGTCTATTTATATGCTAAAAAAGGCATGAGCATTTATGACTAAAAAGTAATGTAACCCATTAAAAGCTCGTCCACTTAAATTCTTTTGTTGTTTGTCATTTCCCCTTCTAGTCTTTGGCCCCCAACCTTTTAGCTTTTAGTTCTCCCCCTTCCAAATAAATAACAAATAAAACCAATCATACTTAGAGTTAAATATGTATATGATTGAATGCAGCCATTTCCTCATTGTCGATTCCATGCCATCACGTCGTCAAACTCCTATAAGAATTATCTGCTATAAACATAAATGTTAATGTTTGCATTCCTCATGCCGATATGTTCCAACTGCTTCCCAATTTCTTCAAGACATATTTCTCTGTTGCCACACACACACACAGATTTATATATATATATATATATAATTATAGTTATTATAGTTTTAGGCATGTCAAAATCATATATGTATATATATATACACGCGCGCGCGCAGACACACTTATAAGTACATACATACATACACATGCATGTGAATAAAAATCATGAAAAACAGAAATTACTCCGAATATTGATATTTTTGGATGATGAAGTTGATCTCGCCCAAAAATAGAGGCGTAACGAATAAACCATTAACATCCAACACAAATCTTGATGCATGGCATGGATTTCGATGCATCTTTTTGAGTAAGAAACATTTAAACTTTGATAAAAAGTCATCCGAAAATCTGATTTCAGCAAACATGTAGCCAAACTGACGAACTTGATGAAACAGACATGTGATACTAAAATTGATATAATTCGAGTTAAATCATACTCAGATCAAGTCATTAAACCACTTTCAAAAGCTTTTCGAACATATTTGGGAGGTCAAACGAATTTGGTGAGCTAATGGTAAAATCAAGCATCTCAACAAGACGAATCAAACGAGCCCAAGATTGCTCGATTCTGACACAGTTAAGGCATTCAAATATCCATCAAACGTCATCAGATTGAGGGAAGTCATCTGAGCCATCAATTCAAAGTAATCATATTTCTGCATTAATTGCACTCATAACTCTATAAATAGAGTTTTATCTCTCTCATGAAGGGAGAGGAGAGCTTGAAGTCTGGATGAGAGTTTGAGACTTGAGAAAGAGATTAAAGCTCTGAGAATAAGATGAGGTCCAGCACCACTCATGTCATCATGGACCAATGTCAACCGTCGTGGACCACCGTCGCCTACCACTTGTCGACCATCGCCGTCTGTTCCTTGCGACGAGATCGTTCGTGTATTGACGATGTAATTCGGAAGACTTTATAACCATTTTACGCCTGTGGGACAAAGGGTTTCTACACCTATCGACTTATAGTGGATCTTT
Source organism: Phalaenopsis equestris (assembly GCF_001263595.1). Classification (NCBI taxonomy): domain Eukaryota; kingdom Viridiplantae; phylum Streptophyta; class Magnoliopsida; order Asparagales; family Orchidaceae; genus Phalaenopsis; species Phalaenopsis equestris. Next base: position 1,345,344 of record NW_018164801.1, read on the forward strand.
ACAACTGGGTCTGACCTGGTGACTTTTTTTCCCTTTCTGGGTTTTTCGCGTAAAAACTTTTAGTGTCCATATTGATTGTTTTCTTTTGTCTGAGTGTGTGTTGAACCTTCATGCAAAGCTAAGAGACAATAATCCATTACTTTACAGTCGAGAATATTCTAACAAACATCAATCCCAAAGGCTCATACAAGCCATTCTTGTATATTTAAGCATTTTATTTCATAAATTGTAAACAAATCTTAAGGATGAAATTACCTCGTATTTTTACGGGAAAATTATATATTTGTCTCCTATTCATTACATAGAATTCACAAAAATAATTGAATTATTCAAGTATCATAGAGAGGATAAAACGTTCGCGAAGCATGTTTAATGGCTCGGTAAGACAAAGCCGATGATATCAAAATTGGTTTAATTCAAGTTAAATCAAACTCAGATCAAGTCATTAAACCACTTTCAAAAACTTTCCAAGCATTTTTTGGAGGTCAAACAAATTTGGTGAGCTCATAATAAAATCTAACATCTCAACAAGACAAATCGAACGAGCCCAAAATCGCTCAATTCCGACATTGTTAGGACACTCAAAAGTCCATCGATCGTTGTCTAATCGAGGGAAGTCGTCTGAGCGATCTAATCAAAGTGTTTTATATTTCTGCATTAATTGCACTCAAAATTCTATAAATTGAGCTTCATCCATCTCATGAAGAGGGAGGAGAGCTTGACGCCTAGAGAAGAGTTTGAGGCTTGAGGAAGAGATTGAAACTTTGAGAAGAAGCTGAAGTCCAGCACCACTCCTGTCACCGTCGACCACCACCGACCAAGATAGCCCACCACTCGCCGACCCTCGCTGATCATCATGGTCGCCACCTCTTCTTTGCGACAAGATTGTTCACGCATCAAAGTTGTAATTCAGAAGACTTTGTATCATTTTCCCGCCTATGAGACAAGGGATCTCTATAATCATCAGCTTATTGTGGATCTTTACAATAGGGTCAGTCTCCGTGATTTTTTTCTTTTATGAGTTCTCCACGCAAAAACTTTTGGTGTCTATACTGATTGTTTTATTTTATCCGAGTGTGTATTGAATCTTCGTGCAACGCTGAGACAATAATGCACTACTCTACTGCTGCGAATCTTCTAGCACGCATCAATCCCAAAGTCTCATACAAGCCATTCTTGTATATTTAAGCATTTTATTTGTTAAGTTGTAAGCAAATATTTAAGGATGACATTAGATCATATTTTTAATTAAAACTAATTGACAGGAAAAAACTAATTGAAATTTTCAACTATCATCGAGAGAGCAAAACGTGTGGGAAGCATGGGAACTAAAAGAGTGTCAAAGCAATAAGAAATATTATTATATTGCCATTTAATGCATTAACCATAGGCTGCATTGCTTTCCTTGAAGACAAATGTTTGGTTGCATTTGTATCTCCTTCAAATTTCATGCATATAATAATCATGTCTCAGCTATGGATGCTCTAACTCTCCTCTTCGATCAATAAAAAAGAAGTATTTCATCCAATATATTATACTTTATTTCATTATAACATGCAAAAATACTTTAGATTATAAGTGACTAATAATCTCACAACCTTCCTACCATAGAAAATAATGACTTCACAGAAACTCGTTGAATCATAATCTATTTAATGATAGTTAATAATATTTGGAACACTTCAATACAAAAGCTTTTATTGTGGTATATCTGTATCAAAAACGACAGGAAAATCGACGCCTGGTTATTTCAGACTGATTATTCGTTGAACCGTCGTCATACATTTTATAGCTAAAACACTGATGAACTGTTCAACTGGGTTTTAGTTAAGCTATTTTGGGCAACTTATCATTCGAAAAGCAACAGGAAATACTTGATTAAATCCCAGATTAGATGAAATATGCTGAAAAATAGACGGATTTTCAACTAGTTCATGGAGTATTAAAAATTGCCAGACTTAGCAGCTGAAATTCTTGGGAGAAGCCTTTTAAATTGAGATTGTCATTGATGCTTAGTTGAAATTCTATATTATATTGGAACAGAGTTAGAAATCTAATTTTATCCCTTCTCATAGGGTTGTTTCACTCAACTATGACGAATCTTCGGTGCTTGTGGCATGTGATCTCCCTCTATTGAGAATGACAAGGTAAAGGCAACTTTCATCTTTCTCCCCCTTCCATCCCATCCCATCACATTCATTTGCTTCATTTCTCTAAATCAAAGTAATCAGCCTTCAAATATGATTTACTATGTTATGAATTTAAGGCAAAACGGATGAGAAATGGGATTTAAGAACCTGTAAGATTTAAAGATGTCATTTTCGTGATTTGGTGGGATTTGGGTAAACTTGTAGAATTGAAAGATGTTATTTTTGTTGTTTGGCAAGGTATTAGATCATGTAGGGTTTAAATATGACAATTTTCTTTTCTGGTAATATTTAGGTTAAATTATGTTTCAATCCCTAAAGATTTAACCTAAATCAAAAGAATTAAGGAAACATTAGGAGTTAAAGACAATATTTTTGTTATTTGGTAGGATTTAGGTTGAACCATGCAGGATTATGCTAGATTTAGGTTAAATCCAGCATGATTTGTGTTAAATCCTACAATATTTAAGAGCCTGAAGCATTTAAAGATGTTTTATTATTATGTAAATGCATTAGAATATTAGGATTTAGGTTAAATTCCTGCATAATTTAGGGTCTGTTTGGGGCAGCTGTAACTAAATAATAAGCTGCAGTACAAAAATTGGTGCAGATAAATTGGTTGTTTGTTTGTCTTTTGAAATTCAAAAATAGTTGTGCTGCAGCTGTTCTGAACAAATGATCATTCTGCTAATTATAGTAATTATGTTTGCAACAGAACTGTTCATATCATTACATTTCACACTTGAGAGCAAATATTCAGTGCAGAACATTACAAAAAAAAAGATAGACACCTCACCAACAGTGAGCAACATGACTATCAAAATTAAGAAAACGACTCTTACAATAACAATTAATAATATGATAATATTATTTTTAAAATTCAGATGTCTTATGCCACGAGATAAATCGTTCTTCAATGATACTCTCCACGCCCGATCATTCTCGATGAATCTTCCAACTCATCTGCCCGCCGAAAAATAGTCACAGTTTTCTATGATTCTCCATGGGCACTTGTAAATATGTATCTCGTAGCTATGTGGCTGACGTGAAGTGAGCATGGAACACTGAAGTTCACAGTAACAGTACAATCCTCTAGAGGTACCAGAAATCCTCGAGCTCATCCTTCCTCAAACCCTTAAACATAACACTAGTAAAAATTAATAACATAATTAATTGGTTAAAGTTTTATGCAGCAATGAGGTCTCAGAGAACTCAGTAAGTGAATCAATGAATCTGTCATTACAAGAAAACAACACGCCTTATAAAACAAAAAAGGTTCTTGGTTGCCTGCCTTCGACTCACGTAATACTAAGTTCTTCTATGTCATATATCCATATCATCAAAAAAAGTCATGCAGAAGAACTTCAAAAAACACAGCAGGAAAAAAAGAGAGGATCTTGGTTTCCTTTTTTAGGATTTCACATGTGACACCAACAAATAGCGACATACAGACCATGCAGAAGAGCTTATTAGGCTAAACTTCTCATTACATATGACACCAACCAACACCGCAGCCGTCGCCGCCAGCACAACCACCAAAAGCTTATATAGCCAACACACATAGAGCTAGCACAGGACACCAGCACACAACCACCATTTCCTCCTTTTTTTCAATGATTCCATAGAGTGAACTCCTAACCAAGCCACAAACGACAAAAATTGTCATGAATTTCCCTCTCAAATTCTTTTATCAAATTATCTATAGAAATCTATAAAACCAACCCATAAAAGGCATTGACAGAGTTAAGAGATAAAGCAAAAAAACCAAGCCACATAAAAGTGAAGAATTTCTCCCTTAAATACTTTCATCAATTTCTTCATATGATCCACAAAACTAACTTACAAAAGAGTTTATGACTTAGCCAAGTGATTGCCTTTTATCGGATAGTTTTTTTAATGTTATAGAGAAATTGATGAAAGCATTTGAGCAAAAAATTCATGACTAATTATTATTATTTTTGGCTTTGTTTTGTTAGGTTTATTGCTTAGATCTGTGATAAAAAAAAATAAAGTCAGAAAAAGTGAAAAAAATTTCATGAACTTCTCTCTCATATGCTTTCATCAATTCCTACATAGGATCCGCAAAAAATCAAGCAACAAAAGGCAATCACAGAGGTAAGCGGTAAACCAAAAAAATCCAAGCCACAAACGACAAAATTTTCCATGAACTTCTCTCCCAAATGTTTTCATTAACTTCTCCATAGGAACTGCAAAATCCAGGCCACAAGAGGAAATCATAGAGCTATGCCATAAACCATAAGATACCAAGCCACAAACGACAATCACAAACATAAGCACATAGAATGACTCGTAAAAACCAAGCTACAATAGGAAAAGCCAAAAACGGCAGCCCAACATCAACCACGTTCCTCGCAGAACGAGGGGAGGTAAGCAATACCAAAGGACGGAAGAGAAAATGGGCTCGGAACCGACGAGGGGAGGAAGGAGATGAGAGTGTCATCAGAGACCGTCAACCGGAGTTAGAAGAGAGGGGGGCTAGGGCATGGATGCGCCAAGCACTACAGTGAAGATAACCGCGGGCACGCAGACGAAACCGATGGCACATGAAGGAAATCACGTGATCAAAATGCGGGCCGCGGGTTCTAGCCCTCGGCCCAAGTTTACATAAGATTATCCCACATTGCCACCGCACCACAATTGCCAAACATGAGTTTTTGCATTTTAGTGTCACAAAAGCTGCCCCTAACGCACCCTTACATTATTATGTTATTTTTAGCTATTGCTAGCCTCATGAGCATGAACTAGCTTAAGCAAGTCCAACCAAAAAATAAGCCAATGGGTACATAAGAAGAGAGTTTCATAAAAAAAATGATGAAACTAAAAAAGATTTATGCGCACTCAATGCTTATGTATTTATAAATCTAAGGCCTAAACTTCAACTTCTTACATTTGTACCACCTTATAATCTATGCATGAAAGGATGCATTGCAAATTTTAAAATTTAAAATAACAATATTTTGTTATGTAATACAAAGGCTTAGATGGTATAAACGCAGAAAAAAAAAATTTAGGTGCAGATATGCAAATACATGAGAATTGATTGTTCATAGTAAGAAGCATAGAGACACTAATTAGCCCTTTGGCTGTCTCCTCCCCTTTTTGGTGTCCCCCACATCTTTTGGATGGATGAAGCAAAATATTGATGCGCCCTACTTTGCTAGCATTGGAATTATTATTCGTGACGAGCAAGTTACAAATTGAGATAGTGCCAAGGGTGAGTTGAGAGCGATGCAACACATTAAGCATCTTACTGACCCTAAGGAAGCAATGTGCAATATGCACGATTCGAATCCGTGACGTAATGGTGGAAAACGACACCCTCAACAACTATGTTATCAGTACATGCACAACTATAGTCGCTCTCATTTTGCTTTGACCAAAGAATATAACGCCATTTTGGACATTCTCGGTGGCATACGTTTTGTATTCTTTGCTTTAATTAATGCTATATGCATCATTTAAAAAAAAAAGTTTTAAAAATTACATTTCAAACACGTTCAACACTTGAAAGCCCAAACCAAAAAGAAACAAACACATCAAAGTTATAAGCTTCATGAGACTGATAGATAACACAAGTTGCAACTTACATCTGACATAAAACCACCGGACAGAAACATAATATCTCAATTTAACATAAACCCAATAATCTTCTCCCCCAATCTGTTAACATTTCCTTTAATCCCCAAATAGTCAACAGTAAGCGGCTCAAAAAACCCATCTGAGTTGTCTTCTATAATTTCCACAATCTCTCTGCACAGATGTGCATAAACCACCCAATCCCCATCTCCCCTCCCACTCATCATCGGCATCACATACCCTGCATTCCCCTTCCATGGAAAATGGTACGATCCGAACAAAGCCTTCCCCCAACCAAACTCCAACTCCCCCACCGGAAACCCCCTTCCCGACGACACCACTACCGACATCCCTTCCTCCACATAAACCCTAGCCACCGCCGCCTCCGGCCTCCTGACCTCCACCCAATCCACCAATCCTCTGAAATGCTCTTCCCTCGCCGCCGCCTCAACCACACCATGCACCACTTCGCCGATCTCCTTCACCTCCATCTCCCCCACCTCCATCGACGCATAAGGAATCGACAACACATTCCCGAAATAAGCATCCATTGCCAAACCTAATCGTTTACGCCCATCAACCACCAATCCCATATGGCTTACATGCTTACCTGCTTGCCGCCCTGCTAATTTCCACAAATAAGCCGTGAATGCCTCCAGCTTCGTCCTCCGCGGCCCCCCATCGGTTACCATTTCTTGTATTCGATCGATGTTTGCCGCGGTGATGTAGTAAATGCGATTAATGCTTTCTGAAGATTTTGTGAGCGGTGGAAGCTGAGAAGAGGGGATGTAGAATCGGTTGAATGAAGCATCGAAATGTCCGGGACGACGAGGGCTGAGAAGCGAGCGGCGGAAGGAGGGGATGGTTGAGATTTGTTTGCCGGAAGAGATCTCCGACCAGCTGACAAGGAACATGTTGAAGGAGTATGCATCTGATATGCGATGGTCGAAGGTGCAGCCCAATACCATTCCACCACACTTCATCTCTGTCGCCTGCCCATTCAAAAGGTGAAAATTAGTTTGATTTGTAAAAATATTGTTGGTACTGTTAACGATAAAATATTATGCTGGTTGCATGTGCAGCAAATAGAGAGTTTATCATATCATAAGGCATGGTGTGATTCACATTATCAAAGACACATTCAGATTTATGTGAGAATGATGATGCGGATCATACTGTATCGTGTGTCTTATATTTGCGTACATAAGATGTACGCAGCATTGCGTACATCAGAGGTTATTCTATTCACATTATCAAAGACACATTCAGATTTATGTGAGGGTGATGATGCGGATCATATTGTATCATGTGTCTTATATTTGCGTACATCTTCAGTATACATCAGAGGTTATTCTAGGGGTACAGGGGAGTTATATTTGGGTTATACCGGAGGTTACAAGGGGTATAACTCATATATAACCCAACCGTACCCTCTGAATAACATTTGATGTACGTAGAGCTGCGTACATCTTATGTACACAAATATTTTCCCTCTTGAAGTGGTACAATCCACTCCATGGACTACACAGCTTTTTTATGTCGGGTCATTTCCATACATAACACACAATTCTTGTATATTTACAAAATTTTCAAATTTACATTAAATATTTGAGTATTATATATGAGTAAATATGAATATTTCAGTGTGCGATAAATAAATATATAAAAATTGTTATAATATATGCATATCACATAATTCTTATATATAAATATTTACATATACCCCTAAACAGTAATATTTACATGCAGGACATTTAAATTTTTTGAATGTCACATTAAAGTTGAAATACAACTTTTAAAGGGTAGGTGTTAAATATGCAAATACATAAGAATTATGCGGTAAGTTTGTAAATGCCTCTTTTAAAATGTGAGTTAAATAGTTATTCATTATTATTTTTTCTCATCTCTCTTGAAATTTATAGAAAGCATTAATTAAACATACAACGTTATCCAATTATGAGCAAGTCCTGTCCTTGGTAGACAATTCTCTTTCAGATTATAAGATTCAGATTCCAAACAACCTTTGACTCTAATCATGCTCCACTTTAAAAAAGATTCCTTTTTCAAACCATTCTCTAGTTGAAAGTTAAAATTGATGGCGACGCTGGTAGAAGATGAAGTGAGCGAAAATATTAAAAAAAATTTCTTTTTTGGGCGCGGCGACCGTAACTTTTTATGCTTAGAATTTTTCAAAAAAATCTTTTACTGAAATTTGTGTTTTTTCACTCAGTCATGATTTGGTGCAACTTTTTGACCATCAGATTATTATATATTTTTATATCTCACACTTAATTTTTATATTTACATGTATAATACTTTGGTGTTCTAAGGGTCCGTTTGGGGCAGCTTATTTGGTGCGATGGCGTTTTGAAAACGGACTTAGCCTGTTTGGGTAAACTGCTTTTTAACAGCTTATGCGTTTTTAAAACGCCGAAAACAGCGTTTTCACACTGCACATATCTAAGTGCGGTGGGAACTTTCTGGCAACGGTCTGATTTTTTCAAAATAAATAAAAATTTATAATAGTCATCGCTATTATTTTTAATCGGCTTATCAACATATTATTCAATAAGCTGCAGCTGCCCCAAACAAACCCTAAATCATGCATGAAAAAATATATTTGACTTTTAAAAAATAGTAATAATACTTTTTTGACTTGATGTTAAAGATTTGAGGGTTATGTGTATAAATATGAAAGTTTAGTTGTGAGATATATAAATACATAAGAATTGTGTGGTATTTGCATAAATGCATCTTATATATGAGTGGCGGCATGTGATTGGACAGGCTATGATGTTAAAAATCCGTTTGGATTAGCTTTTCTAATTTTTCAACTTTCATGAAACCGTAACAATCATACTATTATTTTCTTAATTTTAAAATATTTTAATAAGTTTTATGAGAAAAGCTAAATATCTTTAACAACTATATCTAAATCTGCTTGAACATGATAATAATTTCAGTAAAGTGGCTTTTCTTAACACCATTTTGCAGCTAATCTTTATGAATATTTAGCTCCCTTAAACAAAATTTTTAAAATTATATTTAACACCCATTCACGCCTAATGAGAATTAGTTTCTTACAATTTGAAAATTTAAAATTTAAAAGTGCAATAATTGATAAAAGTTGACTTCATTGATTGAGAGCTTAGGTTTTTTTAATCAAGAGGCTCCAAATTGAAAGACTTTCATATAAGATTTGTGTGCGTTTGCAAATAAATTAGCTAAAATGTTATATTTATATTCAATCATTTTAAACTCAATCAATCAATTCATTTTGCTTGTGATTTTTGTGTTGAAACTGACCCAAATAATTCAATTTGAGTCGGCTCGAACTCGCTTAAATTCTAATAGGAGTTGACTCGAACTCAATTATAACGAACCACGAACCGATTTTAAACCCCAACTCAGCTCAAAATAGTATCGTTCGTAGTCCTATGTAAAACAAATTTTAAAAGAATTAAGCGAAAAGCCCCTCAAAACCTCATTTAAGAATTTCTTCTCAAGAATAAAAAGAAAAAAAGAAGATTTACATGCATACCAGTTAATTCCTATGTATTTACACAACTACCGCATAAACTTTTACTTTTACTTATAAATCATCTATTTTACATTTTAAAAATTAAAATTGTGATAATTTAATGTGATATAAAAGATTTAGGTGATGGATATATAAATAAATAAAAATTGTTTTTTTTTTTTTTTTTTTTGCTGCCCCACGTACCTGAACGGTGAGCACGCCGCCCTTCTTCCTGGGCACAAGCTTCCCCTCAAAGCTCCGATCCGCGTTATGAAAATCAAGCTCTGCAATCTCAACGTCCGCAAACGCTTCAATGAACTCCACACCGCGATTATTACAAAGCAGCTCCGGCTCTCCCATGGAATTGCTCACCACCTCGCCGGCAAACGGATAGTAAGTCACCAAAGACTTTGCGAGGGAGGCCTTCAGAACGTTGACCAGAGAAGCGAAGGTAGAAGCGGAGCTCTCTAATGGGGGCTTCGCGTATATGAAGAACACTCCGACGTCCAACGGAGGAAGGAGAAGGTCGAGGTTAGAGAGAGAGAGCCAATGCTCCTGTAATGGAAGTGCGGCTGAGATTGTTTCTTTCCGGCAAATCCTCACCGTGTAATCTTTGCTGCTCTCCATTTTATTTATTTATTTATTTAATCTGATGGTGTTTTTTGTGGATGTGAGGGATTAGGGGTTGGGGAGCTATTTATGTTAATTGTATTTGTTGCTTAAGAATAATTTTATTGAGTTAATAATAAAGATGTTTTAAGACATTTGAGATAAACAATGACTAAAATTGTATCAGAAAAGAAAGTTTAATTTAATTTATAATATATATATATATATATATATTAAACTCCTTAGGGATTAGCATAAAAACGTTATATTTAATCTTTAAATGTTAAATAAAAAACACAATTTTTTTTGCAAAAGATGAATGTACAAAAAAGAAGCAACTACATACCACCCAAAACTTGTTATTTACAAATGAACCAACCTCTTTCATCCATTATTCAAATTCTCTCTCAAGTATCAAAATTTATGTTAAAATCCCAATTCATATTTTTCATTTTTATTAAAATTTTAATAATTTGATGGTTGAACCGTTAAATACGCCTGTTAGGCTATTCAAAAAAATCGTCGGGATGATTAATTGGTAAATATAAGTATTTTAGGTGATCAATATATAAGTATCTCACAAAAGAATTATGTTGTAAAATTCATCAAAGCATGAATATTTAAGCTTCACAATCCCAAACGTAAAACTACTTGAAAAGGTTGAGTGCAATAGGTGGTTGTTGGCGGCGGTCGACTACGATCAGAGACAATAGGTGGTGGTCGACGGCGGTCTATTGCTGTCGGCGACGGTCGAGAATGATCAGTGGTGGTCGACAACGACAGGAGTGGTCATTGACTTCAAATTTTTCTCAATGTTTCAAGTTCTTTCTTACGCCTCGAGTTTTCCTCCCTCTCATGAGAAATGTAGGGTTTTATTTATAGTGTTCTAGGTGCAATTAATACAAGTGTATGAACCACTTTGATTAGACGGTCTGGAGAACTTTCTTCGATTAGACAATCTTTGATGGGCATTTGTGTGTCTTAAC
>NW_018164801.1:1358702-1361753 GCF_001263595.1 Phalaenopsis equestris
TTTGGATACTCAATTTCATGCATAAATTTAAGAGATCAAATTGCATAACTCTTCAGTTATAAGAACATAAGAATTAGATGGTATGTATGTAAATATCCTCTTTTATGCATGCCAAATTGCATCCAATCTTAAAATATTATTGAGCTTGATCCCAACAAAAAATTCATCATTTGCAGAGTAAATCCAAAGCAAAATATCCATTACTTCTTAGTTATTTCTTTCAGTAATCATTGTTCTTCATTAAAAATACCATTTTTTACTATAAAGTTGAGATGTCTAAAATCAAAAGAGCTACATTATAAAGCAAAAATCATTTATTTATAGCTGTAATATCACGTCTTCCCACGCCCAAGTAAATAAATTAATAAAATAAAATAAAATACTATAAAAATAAAGTTTTAAAAAATAGAAAAATTAAAAACAGTAGGTAAGCTTTTGTTTCATACCTCCTCCCCCTGTTCGCTGAAGAATATCAATCACCTATTATTAATACATTTTCGAAGTATTAAACTTATAATATTCATTTAATGTTAAGTTATTACATAAATAATAAAAAAATTTAGCGCCATATACATACATACCACCAAGCTCCTATGTAGTTACATAACTAACCCCAATACTTCTTACATCATGCCACCCATATTTATAGAAAAAATATTACATTAGGACTCCGCACGTAAAGTTACGTGCGCAGTCCAATAAAATTATGACGTGGAAGTGATCAGCCCCGTAATATAAGAGAATATTCCTCTCGTGTTATTCTGTGCTATTCTCATATATTATTGTATGGTATTCAGGTGTTATTATATTCTGAAAATATTTCCAATTTTATAATAACAAATAACAGAACAATAATACTTGAATAACATACAATAACACCTGAATAACACGAGGGGAATATTTCTCGTATTCCACGAGGTAATTTCATTGGACTTCGCACATAACTTTACGCGTGGAGATTTAATTTAATATTTTTTCATATTTCTAATAACACATCAAAAAATTTTACAATTTTACTTTTTGTTAAGAAAATGAAATGCACCCTTTGTAAAGTGCCATATAAAAATTTAAATTAAAAAAATAAAAAGGAAAATTACAAAAACGATAAACTTCTCAATTAGCAACTACTGCGTAAAGGAGACTTTGTTGAACAAACAATGATGCGAGCATGATGCATGATTTCATAAAGTTTAATCAAGTTGGTCAATCCACCTTGATTAATGATCACTATTAATCTTAATTAAGAGATGGATTAGGAGGTGTCCATGAAGTGGTATGACATTTCACCAAAAACACTTTGAAATTTTGTTCACAAGTACGACGATTATCATGTTGGTGGTAGTAATTTGAATTTTTTTTTTAGAGGGATATTTACATATATACCACCCAATTCCTATCTATTTACATATCAAAACCTAAAATTTTCAATTTTAATTAATTGAAATGTGACTTAAAATAAAATGGCAAAGAAAAAAAAAATACATTTTTATAATTTATATTAGGAATAATTTATTTGAAATAATTTTATTGTAGCTCCAGTGAGACAGAATTAGAGAAAATTAGGGAGAGTTGTCTTATATGGTTTGGTCACATTAAACGACGACCATCTGTGATCCGATTAGAAGAGTAGATGTTTTAGATTCAACATATGTTAAGAAATGCAGAGGTTGACCTATGAAGACTTCGATACATTGTATAAAAAACATCTTAATCTATTAGAATTAAATGAAAATATGACACTAAATATGACGCAATGGAGATAAAGGATTCATGTAACCGACCCCACTTGGTAGGATAAATGCTTTGTTGTTGTTGTTGTTGTTGTTGTTGTTGTTGTATGGTCACAATAAATTTATGTCAAATAAATTATAAATTTGTTATCATTAGTGATTGACACCTTAACACCTTATGGTAATGCCAAAGGCATATGACATATTGATTGATGACTATGGAGTAGGAGGTTGTAAAAAGCACTTGTTAGGGCAACTATATTGAAATATGTTACTCCTACATGTTGCTAAGAAGTCAAATTTCATAATAGAGTGAACAATAGAAAAAATAATAAGTTAGAAGGGGGGCATATTAACATAATTTATAACCTTCATGATAAAGAATCAATAGCTTAGGTCATGAAGAATAGTGGGATTTGGTTGAGTAGGACAAATAAGTGGCTTACCTCACCATTCATAGGAGTAGGCCTTAATAATGATATAAATATAAAATAATGATGTAGAGATGTTGTCACAAAATAAATTTTAGTTTGTAATCATTGTTTGTTTTATTTCATGAATATTATTTTTGATCATATACTCTCTAATGATGAAATATTAAACAATTCCTAAGAAAAAAATGATCATTTAATTGGACCGGAGATCGAACTAGAACACAAAAAGATTCAAGATTTAATTGTTCAACCAGTATTAGAGTGGAGGATGAAGTAAATAAAATAATAAATATTTAAATTATTTTAAATTAATTTATATGTCAGAAAAATCATATATTAATATCATTTTTATGAATTCCACCAATAATACATGAATATAAGACAACAAATTCTAAAATCAATATTGTAAATAAAAAAAATTAAGGCTGATAATACATCTATTTTTAATTTATATATCTCATTTCTAACAATATGATCAAAATAGAAAAGTTCAAATTGGGCAATATTTGAACATATCAGTTCTTTAGTAACCAGACCGGTTCAACAAATCAACCATACTTATGACCTATTCAATCCCGACTATGTAAAAAAATAGTTTGAAAGAAAAGAATGATACTATAAAGAAATAATAAGTTCTCTACTCGCTTCCTAAGAAAAATCCTTTCCTAGTTATTTATTTTTCAAGGCTTGAAGCGTGATCAACTAAGAGAGCCTTTGGGGCGGTGTTGTACCGCACTGCTTTTTTTTTTTTAGCAAACCTGTATTTTGTCTGCGTTCTCAAAAAACTATAATTGAAAGCTTTTTTTTTTTTCCTTCATATCTGGCTAACTGTGATGACTATCAAGTAGTTGCAGTCTGACTTTCTCAAAAGAAAAAAAAAAAAAAAA
>NW_018164801.1:1362300-1371732 GCF_001263595.1 Phalaenopsis equestris
CAAATAAAAACATATCCCTGAAAATGCGTATTTTAATTTAAAAGCATTAATATCAGTGATATTTTCTATGTGATGTTAAACATTATATAGTTAACATTAAATAATAAACATTAGACGTTAGACATATAAATAAATAAATAAAATACAGATAGTAATAAATTATATGGTAAGCTCCATAAAAATTCGTATAATATCATGTAAATCTTGAAATAAAAGTTCAATAATATGTACTAACAAAGTAAGTTTCATGAACATGAAGACGCTCGTAAGATAAAGAAACGGGGTATTTACATGCATACAACCCATTTCTTATGTATTTACAAATATAACACCATTTTCATGCATGGGTAAGGTTGCATGTAGTAAAAATTGGAAGTTTAGATAAGTAAATAGATGAGAATTGAGTGGTATGTATGTAAATCACAGGTAATAAATATACGAATGAAAATGCAACACATTTACACACCAATAACTACTACCATAAATAATATAGTAACGAAGAGTCAACGGGGTCAATCTTCTCATGTCTTTCTCATGCTTATTCCTAGTCTGATTTGACTCATTCCTTCTACAGTTCTGCTTCAATATAAGGAAAAGCAGTATTGAGTTAAACAGAGGCAGTGGGTTTTGAAGAAGAAGAATTGGAGAAGTTATTTTTTTTTAATTACCGCACGTGCCACCATCTATGTAATTGCCCTTTTTTTTTTTTTTTTATGGTATGGAGATAGCAAAGTTAGCCAACCCCACCTAGTGGGATTAAGGCTTTGTTGTTGTTGTATGGAGATAGCAAAGTAGCCTTTTCAAGTGGCATTTGGTAAAGTGGAAGTGCCACTACATGACAAGACATCACAACCCAACTTAAACTTGACTCCATAAAAAATCGAATTTAGGTTGACCCGATTAACTTTTAGGTCAATATAGGTTGTACACTCTGACTCATTCAATTTTCGGATCGTCTTAGAGTTAACCCATTATATATCATAACTTCTAGATTTGATTTCATTTCTATATGTAAACATTCATCATTTAACAAGGGCATCTCTTATATAAGGCATCCCATAATAAGCATTTATGTATAATATTTATATTAATAATATCACATATTACCTATAAATGTGTGTAACGGGTTATTCCGACGAGGTTCGGCTTAGTTGTGTTATAGGCAAATAGGGTGGAAGCAAGGCATTGGCTTGCTTGGGTAGACTAGAAATAGCTAGCTTGCATAGACACATATTGCATGGATATATAATATTCTATTACATCATTTCAATAGCCATATTACATCAATAAAATTAAATATATAATCATGCAAAAACAAAAAAAAAACAAAAAAAAAACAAAATTCAAAAAGAATGTTGTATAATGCACCCTCAACTTTTGTCATTCATTGGTTCAATAAAATATTAGTGGCCTACAAAATAGGCTTCACCTCATACATATGTAACAAGAGGAAATCAATTGCTACATTCCATATTGGGAGTTTTTATCAAATTCTTGGAATAGGTTAAATGCAAAATATATATTATCAGATTATTCTCCTTGTGGCAATCCCCTAGAGGCTCATCTCTCTAGTAGTCAAGACACATTATTTCACTTCAGGAGAATTTACTTACATGCCTCTGAATTCAATGTATTTACATATCTAACACCTAAACTTCAATGTTTACATATATTTCAACTTCCTATGCATGAAAAGATGTGTTTCACTATTTAAAAGTCAAAATACTTGCATTTTTATGTGATATGAAAGATTTGGATTGCATTAAAGAAAAAATGTAAAATTTAGGTGTTCAACATTTAAATACATAGTAACTGGGTGGTATGTATATAAATGCCCCTTCATTTTATGGGTTTTTTATCCCATTATCCCCATTGGTAGATAAGTTGTTGAGACTGAATGTATGCTCATCGAATCTAGCAAAAAAGGGAAACAATAAATCAGCCAAAGCATAAGCATAAACCTTTCAAGGTCTTCCGGAGCAGTTATAGTTGTTTCAAAAAGTTGCTGTAGTAAAACCTGTTGTGAGAAAGCTGTTGCAGGTGAAGCAGTATATCAACCTAACCAATCAAATAAATCATCCACTTAAGCAAATAAATAGTTAATACCCAAACTACTGATCACACTCTTAAGCCCCATTTTGTTTTTTCCTCTATTTTTTAAAACAAGTTTGTTGGTATAATTTTCATATGCTTTTAGCTTTTGTTTTTAGAAACAAATCAACTTATTTTTCAAAACATCAACTCAACTGAACATGTCTTAATTCATAACAAAACACAAATAAAAGATAAAAGCGATCCCAAACAGCTAGCTACCTCCATTGCTTGAGCAGGCAGTTATCTTAAGGGTCCTACTATCATGATATAAAAATGTATACTGACATCCCAAAACATGTATGGTATTGTCCTTTTTATCTCAATCTATCCCACACAAAGCTAAACCTCATAATTTTTATTACTAATGAATGCATCGTGATGAGCACACTAAACTATAGAATTCTTATTAAAACTCTGATACATCTAAATGTGCCTCATACATTTGATCAAATTCTTTACTTTAACTACCCAATATCCTTTCCTCTCCTTCAAAGGTAAATTTTACTTTATTTATTCTTTATTTTTTTAACTTTTTTTGTTTAATCCAATTTATATATATAATTAGTCATTCACCTATTGTCATTCACTTTTTGTTTGATTGTACTCTTCTTTAATATGGTCAACCATCAACGAATTGGCTTAGAACTCTTCAATTCTTTTAAATATAATAATAACAAATAAATATAATTGTTAGGCTAATTATATTTGTTGCCTTCAAAAAGATATAGCAGCCCTATATCATAAGTGGTATTACATCATATGTAACCTTATTTATAAAATTTCACGTGAAAACACACTTTACAACTTTATAAAATGCCATTGTTAACTCAAGCAAACACATTTAGATTAAGCCAAGTAGTGAGGTTTATCTTCATATTTGCAACAAAATCTTCAAATATAAAGTTTTTTTTTCACTTCGTTATTTATAGTTATGGTAAAAATGTGAGATATAGAACACAATAAGATATGTATTTCAAAATGGATTTTATGTTACCATGAACCTGAGGATCTTATCAATTGCAATATTTTCAAATTTTGATATTACAATCAGACGCAAAGAATGAAATTAACATGTTAAGGAAAACAAACTAAGATATATCTATAAAAATATCTCATAATGTGGAGATCATAAGATTGTTGTTCCCAAGCTAAAAATCTTCTCATTATTTGCACGTGTTTTGATTATTTAGACTCAAGCAAGCCACCTAAACAAACGTGAGTAGGTAAATCTTTGTTAGACACTGCTATGAACGCCTTGAGAATTAGGTTTTAGTGTTTTGGAGAAAAATGAATAGGTTAAACTAGAAAAATATCGCAGCATCATAGATCTTCTTTAAGGCATTTACATAAATACCACCCAATTCTTGTGTAAAAAAAAATATCTAACAGGCTAAACTTTGTAAATATTTTTATAAGAACCTAGCTTGTTTAAAGATCATTTTTTATGACAATAACAAAAGCATAATACACCAATAATGAGTTTGAGAGATTGAGATTTAAACTCATAAGTTTCTTTACATAGTCCCACTCTAACAGCCTTAAATATTAAGAACACAATGAGTTGTTTTCATCTAATCTAAGTTTTCATACATACGAATGTGCCAGCAATTGCAATATGTTTATAATGGAACAATTCATGGGCGGTGTTTAGTAGCATCCTATATATTGGATTTAGCCATAGATTTAAGTTAAATCCAACCAAACACCAAAAAACAAAAATTAAATCCAATTTTCTCTCCTTCCGTCTTCTCCAACCAAACACCAAAAAACAAAAATTAAATCCAAACCACCGTTAAATCCAATTTTCTCTCCTTCTGTCTTCCTCTGTGTGTTCCATCACAGTATGGATTTGATAAATCTGAATTTAATAAATCCGACTGCGAGATGAATTTATTCCGCCATCATTCACGAGCAAATTTGTCACAGTGTTGATTTGATAAATTTGGATTTATCTGATGTGATAAATCCTATTTAATGTCAATCGAAGTTGCAGCCAAACATCGCCATCTTAGGTTACGCCATCTTAGATAAATTTGGAAAATTTGCTCATACAAGCCATCTACCAAATTCCAGCTTTAGGTTACGCCATCTTAGATCACACCCATCTAAAAGTGGTCAATTTCCACTCTAATATTTCCTTCATTAGATTCCTCATGTTATTAACTTGATTAACAACTGAACTTGAGAGTAATCAACACAGCATGAGGAACATTATGAGAAATAAGAAGCAAAGTGGACATTTTCATCTTTTGTATACAAAAAATATGCAAGCCAAACATTTATACATCAAGCAGTGTCATTCCACAATAGCATAACAGATAAAAAATTTTGTATTGATTAGGGTGTGTTTGGGGCAGTGGTACGGTGGCAGTGTGCTGTCACATCGCATTTTTTCATGTTTGGCAAAATTACATTTTGTTCGCATTCTCAAGAAGCTATAGTTAAAAGTTGTGTTTTTCCACCAAAACACGCTACATGAGGTGGCCACTAGAAAGTTGTGGTCTGACCTTTACAAAATAAATTGTAATAGTCATTGTAGCTTTTTGAACTTTTTCAGCAGCTTCATAATAGTTTCTTCAAACAAATGCAGCAGCCCC
The DNA here is from genome assembly GCF_001263595.1 of Phalaenopsis equestris. Taxonomy (NCBI): domain Eukaryota; kingdom Viridiplantae; phylum Streptophyta; class Magnoliopsida; order Asparagales; family Orchidaceae; genus Phalaenopsis; species Phalaenopsis equestris. The sequence goes on from NW_018164801.1 coordinate 1,366,992, forward strand.
AAAAAGACCTTATATGAACAAATTTTAAAATTTAATACAAATATTTTTTTTTTCATTATGATAAAGCCTACTCTAATTCAGGATAAAACTTCTAATTAATTGTAAAAACATATAACTATTGGAGTTTCTCTTGCTAATATAGATCAATGCTTGTTATTTCAACTAAAAAATTTAAGCAGGTTCTAACAAGCAAACATAAGCATAAATTGATATTTAAATTATCCTAAGAATAAATCAATTCACCATAAATGTAATGCAAAGAGTACTTTCACTCATCATCATATATGTTCAAAAGACTGGAACACTAGTTGCATTTTACATGTTAGATAAGAATCGCTTTGATAATATAACAAAAAACAATAGTGATTAATTTTTGGACTATATAATTAACATTATTAGATCTACTACAACCTTACACCATGCCTTCTCCACCTTGTCAAAGTGGCTCATATTAAGAAAAGTTTGTGACCTTTGCTAGCTATCTAATCAAATTATTTCATTCTCTAGCAGATAATTGAATCCACCCAAGGTTTCATTTTCTTAAATGCAAAGCATTCTAATGCTCCAAAAGAAACTAAATTAACTAATTAGTTATTTGAATACCATTGATCTAATTCCTTCAATTAAGCAATAAATAATAACATCTGGAGCAAATTAAATCATAATAGGTTGTTTAATTGTAGATAATTGCATACCAATTGCTTTAAATGATGTCCTAATTACCAATTATGATTAATTACTAAACAATTTACAGTCTCAATCTTAAAAATAATAGGCAAACAATTTACTAGTACAACAACAACAAAGCCTTAATCCCACAACGTGGGGTCGGCTACATGAATCCTTTTTCTCCATTGCGTCCTATTTAGTGTCATATTTTCATTTAGTTCTAGTAAATTAAGATCATTTTTAATACAATAAGCCCAAGTCTTCCTAGGTCTACCTCTGCCTTTCTTAACACAAGTCGAATTTAAAACATCTACTCTCCTAATCGGATCATCTAATGGTCGACGTTTAATATGACCAAACCATCTAAGACGACTTTCTCTAATTTTGTCTGTCACAGGAGCTACACCAACCCTATCACGAATATATTCATTCCGCATTTTGTCTCTAAGTGTAAAGCCACTCATCCACCTAATCATTCTCATCTCGGCAACACTTAACTTATTATTATGCTTCTCTTTTAAAGGCCAACATTCAACGCCATAGAGCATTGCAGGTCTCACCACCATCTTATAAAATTTTCCTTTCAGTCTAAGCAGTACTTTTCTATCACACAAAAGGCCCGAAGCATTCCTCCACTTCAACCAACCAACTTGAATTCTACTATTAACATCCCCATCTATATCACCATCGCTTTGAACAACGGACCCAAGACTCCAATGTAGACCTCCATAATTCAAGTTTTTCCTGGGCTTTTTCTCTCGTTTTATCCACAAGAAGGATATCATCAGCAAAAAGCATACACCAAGGTACATCCTCCTGTAGATGACTAGTAAGACCATCCATAACTAAAGCAAAAAGATATGGCCTTAAAGCCGATCCCTGATGTAATCCTACAAAAATAGGAAAATGCTCGAAATTCACATGGATAAAATTTTACGATGATAAGACCTAGTATTCGTTATTTTACAATTCTTCATCTTAAAATCTAGAACTAATAAACGATGATGGGTAAAATTTTCACTTGGAATGACCTTACAATCTTTACAATCTCGACGATATCTTCTTTTTATATGAAAATAATCAATTTGTGTTTTATTAGATCAACTCTCATAAATAATAAGATGCTCATCTCTTTTCTTGAATAAAAAATTAGTAATAACAAAATCATACGCTAAAGCAAAATCTAAAATAGCTCTACTTTCATCATTAGTTACTCCAAAACTGTAGCCACCATGAGCATATCTGAAGTCTTCTACCACTTTACCGACATGTCAATTTAAATCTCTTCCAATAAAAAATATTTCTTCAAAAGATATCATTTGTATTAAGTTTTCTAAGTCATTCCAAAATTAATCTTTAGACCCTGTTTCTAAATCTACTTGAGGAGCATAAGCACTTATAATATAAAAAAATTTAGTATCAATGATAATTTTAAGGGTTATAATCCTATGACGGGTTATAATCCTTTGACCAACTCTATTAATTTTTACAACATTATCTTTCAAACTCTTATCAATAATTAAACTCTTATCATTCAAACTCTTATCAATAATTACACCTACACCATTTCTAATGCGACTCTTACCAGAATACCAAAGTTTAAAACATAAATTATCAATGTCCTTAGCCTTTTCTCCAACCAACCCATTTAGTTTCTTGAATACATATGATATTAATTTTTCTATGAATCATAATATCAATAATTCCATTAATTTGTCATTGAGAGTACCAATATTCCAAGATTCTATCTTAATATTAGTTTCATGTACAAGATTCTATCTTAATATTAGTTTCATGGACTAACTTCTTTACCCGCATTTGTCCGTAATGTGGGAACCCTTGCTTATTTGATACTACACACGGACACCGATGTAGCTGCCCTTGCACATTTTTCATTATATTCAGGCTATACAACGCGTCCCTTCAAGGGGACGCCCTAACACTTACATAATGATCAAAAGAATTCATGTCATGATTTTTTTCGACAAGTTTTACGCTGGTTGTCGACTACCTAGCACAACCTTTCACTTTTCACATCCGGACTTGGAACCGGCAATGACAGTGTTCAATACAGTACAATACAAATTACCATTCAAGATTTAAAAATGCTAAATGCAATTTTATAGAATTTATAAAATCCTATTAATAAATTAAATAGGACTTTTTAATAAATAGCTTTATAAAATTAAACATATAATCATTGGTGTCATAATCTGACCTACGAGCATAAAATTTTCAAACCGACAGCAAATGGTCGAAATATTAAAACTATATTTGTTAATTTTTATTGTTATAGCTAATATTTAATCATCCAAAATTAGATAAAAAAAATGTTATAGAAAAAAATTAAATTATTAAAATTATAAATTTATTTTATTGGTTATTAGTCTCGACTTTTATATACACCTTCTCCTCTATTAGTTATTTTCTAATTAAAAACTTAAACCTGGATATATTGATTAACAATAGCCACGAGCTCTTATCAAGAGTAAATATTCATACTTCTAAACTACAATAACAAAATGTAAAAGTAATAAGTACGTTAGTCAATTTAAAATAAATCAATCTGTGAAATAACAATTTACTAAACAATTGTGAAAATTCAATAAGTTTCAATATTGTTTTCTATCATTATCTTATTTATAATATTTTATTTATGCATCTGTCGCGGGTAACGTCCAAGTTCCACCAATTAAAGACATTGATATCAATAATTTTTTTAATGTTTGCGAGTATCTTAGCTACACAACCAGTATTATAAGAGATGAATTATATCATATTTAACATGCACATAAAAAAACAATATATAGAGTTCATAAATTTTATACTTCTACGTCATCTAATGTTAAGATAATATATTATATATGTAAAATGAAAGATTTTTAAGATGCAATATGATATAATTAATTCATCTGATAATTAAACTAAATCAAAATTAAATATGTAATTTAATTTAATTTAAATAATCAAATGCATATGATTTAGAGAAACAAAAAAATTATTAAAGATTAAAAGTAAAACTACTCATGATTTTTAGATAATTTGATTTTTCAATCATTTTAATAGTTTCTCTTTACCTTCAAAATAAGAAGATTAAAAAATTAAATTATATGAGGAAAATACGAGTATTCTTACTTCTAATCTATAATAATATTACATTTATTCTAAAAAAAATGCATTTGATAATCGGTTAAATTAATATTAGACATTTATTTATGATTTAACTGAAGTATTAGATGTATTGGCTATATCATAAGATATATTAAATACACCTCATTATAATTACATATATTTATTACATATATTGATATTGAATAAGAAGGATAATACAAAATTTATAATTGTGTATATTATATATATGTACATGTTAATAGTGATGGAATTCACCATGTTATAATCCTAATTGCGATGCAAAAAAACTCATACATGTATATTGAAAAAATTTATCAATATCAAAGCACCTTAATTGGTACAACTTAGATGATATTTTTGTGATGAATGAAAAACAAAATAACAAAAAAAAAAAAGAAAATTAAACAATTTACTTGAATATTATAAAAAAATTGAATCATCATATTTGATTATTGAATTGTTATTTATCTTAAACCAACTAACATACATATTCACTTCTTATTCAATATATTACTGTAGATTAGAACTGTAAGTATTCACTTCCTATTATAACTCACTATATTTTAAAATAATATTTTCAAGTTTAAGCTTTTAATTAAAATGAATGATAGAGGACAAAACACGTATAAAAAATGCAATCAGTAAAAAATAAGATAAATTTTTAACTATATTGATTAATTTCATTTATATAATTTTTTTTTTTTCAATTATCTTTAGATGATTAATTATTAGTGATAGAAACATAAAATAAAAAATTTTAATTTTACCATCAGACCGCTCATTCTTATGTTGAAAATTTTAAGTCCCACTGTCGACTCATTACAATTGATTCAATAACTACTTTGATAATTTATTAAAAATGTATGTCGACTCATTACAATTGATTCAATAACTACTTTGTTAATTTATTAAAAATGTAATATATATGTATATATGTGTG
>NW_018164801.1:1371758-1379737 GCF_001263595.1 Phalaenopsis equestris
ATATATATATATATGTATATATATATGTATATATATATGTATATATATATATGTATATATATATTAAAAGAAATGGCTTATCATACGAGCCTCGGCCATCCCCGATGTGCCTAACAACTCGAGTATCACACATCTACTAGGGGGAATCGAACCCCATACCAGAGGGCACTTACAACTGACAACAGATGCCCGACCAACTGATTTGAGTACGAGGTGCATGTATGTGTGTGTGTGTGTGTGTGTGTGTGTGTGAGGATTGACATTTTGTTGATAATTTTGAGGTTTGGAAAGAAATTTGAAAAATGAATGCAAGAGTATTTTAGTTTAGAACTATTAAATATCTTTTTTATTATAGATAAAGTTGCCTCAAACTATAAACATCATACAAATTATAAAATCAATATTACCTATAAGCTAGCTTGTACTATTAACTAATATAAAGAAATAACACAGTAAGTTTATGGCATATAAACTACAAATAAAATAAAAAGGCTTTAACATTTCTATTAGATCAAGGTTCATGCAACCAAAAATAACAAACATAGATGTATTAGATTAGTAAATATAAAACATAAACCCATATTTTTTAAGTAGGGCTTTACTGCCCAAATATTTCAGATAAAATGACATCAAAATTAGACAAAACATGTATTCTAAGAAATTACATATTTATGATTTTTCTTATGGATTGTAGATTGAGTTGAGTTTTTTGGGAGGGAGCAAAACATTACTCTTTCTATTTTTTTGTGTCTAGCTTACGTTGCTCAATAAATAAACTATTTTTTTGTGTCTAGCTTACGTTGCTCAATAAAAAATAAATAAAAAAATGGCATATTCAATTCAAATTGATATAAAGAAAAAAATTGATCATATAATTTTAAAAAGTGTAGCTCCTCCATTAATTATTTAATCATATTAAGGAAAAGCACCATGTCTAATCGCACAATTTGTGGTTTCTAAATTAAAAAAATGTTCTAGACAACAATAATTTTATATTTTCACTCAATTTGAATTTTAAAAGAAAAATCACATTTAAATAATTTTAAAAAATTTTAATGAATATTTAAATTAATGTTGACATCTAATTACATCTAAATAAAACAAAAACTCACCTAATTTTATGAATTTTAGAAATAAATTTTTTGGCATCAAATGACTACATAAGCCTATAGAAAAGTTAGCATTGGGCCATAACCAAAAAATCAGTTACACAGAAAAAACAAGCTATAGAAAATACGATGATCTATACATAACAGAAATCATAGTTTAAATTTTTAAGAAAAAACAATATAATCTTCATTTTGTTGAATATTCACATGGATAAAATAATCAACATTAAACTCTAAATCATATAGCCACAGAATATAAACTGTTGAAAATCATGCAAAATAATACATCCAAAATATTCAAAAAACAAAACAATAAAGATATAAATTCATTTCACATAATTTAAATCAATGTGACGGTCATTGGAGGCCGGCCTGCAAAAGGAATCCAAGGGCTGAGTCAAAAGAACCCAAACACTTGGATAGAACAAGCCTGTACTATGAGACCGTTAAGGATTTTCTATTGGGCTCCTATTAGACGGGCAGCCGCAGAGAACCTGCAGGCTTTTCAGAGCTACAAAGTTTCCTTTAAAAGCTCCCCCCTTCAATGAACCCATCTACTGATTCAAACCAAAATGTTTGGCTAACAGTATGATTTAGTAAACTGACTAAACCATGTCAACTTGTTTAGCATTTATTTTCAGAATTTAGAAATTAAATGGACAAGAGATTTAGTTTCAGTGTGAATTTATAATAAAATCACCATATATATATATTGAATTTATGGAATTCAAATTAAATTTGTGAAGATAAATCCTCATTGAAATAAAAAATACTAATTTGACTAATGCATCTTATGTGAGTTAGAAACACATAAATCAGCAGCCTGTTTCCATCGCATGTCGGGCAGCGAAGGCATGGATAAATGGCTAATGGATCATATAACAGAGACCACTCTATCGTTCAATTCCCTTTAAACAAATTGCAACTACAAAAACAAGAAAAGAGCCGAATGGTTACCGTCGAAGCCAAAGCAAGCTTAATAAGGTTGCCGATTGCAAATGACATTACTTGAATCGACATAGAGATTCCGCCTGCAATTCTTTGGAGCAATCAAAGCTAGGGATGTTAGTTCCTTCCTCTAAGTTCACTGATGCGATTAAACTTACAGTCGAAAGAAGACAGGACGTGTAGAATAGATTGTTGAGGTGCTTGCAATCAAAGTACAATAACTAACTAAATATCCTCCTTTGCTGAGAGAATTGACGCATCTAGAAGTCAATTCCTGCAATTCCCGACTGGAACCTTACATCTTCAACTAGGGCAATGATCCCTGAAGCAAAAAGAGCAAAAGAAGCTCACGTTACATTGCAGATTTACGGGAAAAAAAATACATTATTTAAGCACGAATTGCATAGCTTGTACAAAAAGCAAGAAAAATAAACTCGAATCGGGAAAACTCCCACACCCCACCTTCTGCTCTCCGAGAAATAATAGAGACCTAAATGCGGCTAGGGTTTAAGCTTGTGATTTGCTACCGTTTATGTTATTTAAGGTGAATGGTAATGTCACGTGATTTGCACGTGCAAATAGATTGGCAGCTGAGTGAATCTGTGGGCCGGGCCTTAACACTATGAGGCCAGAGGAGGTTATATTTTTTTTAAACAAGTAGCTTACATATATGTCACCTAATTTCCATATATTTAAAATTACTTTTAATATTTATGGCATCTAAATTCACAAATGACATAAAAAAATATTATCATTTTAGCTTTAAAAAAGTGAAACATACATTTTTTTTTATTTATAGGTGTTGAATTCTTATTTTTCTATAAATCACACCAAAAAAAAATAGAGCAAGTTTGGAGAGTAAGAGATAAACTTAGAGATGCATGGACAATAATACGTTGTGTTTAACATATATTATTCATATGATGATATCTTCATTTATATGAGAGAGAGTATGATATGATAATGTTACATTTTTGCTCAAGCTTTAAAGAGGATATACACTGTATTATTGATGTTTTATATATATGAGCATATCTCTCTATTGTTCTTTGGTTGATTTGTTGAGCTTTTATTGGCTAATGACCAATAAGTCCAAAGATGTTGTAGTAAATGAAAAATAAAAGTATGAAAAAAGAAATCAAATATCATCTTGTTGGCGCTCAATAAGAGGGCGCAAACTCTTTCAAAATTCGCATTCAAGGTCAAGTTCGGAGACGAGCACGAGGGAAAGAAAATTTGATCATGAAAAGAATAAAACACCCATAATCAACAATGATTTGGATTGAATCTCCAAAAAAAAGGAAGGAAAAAAAACAAACAAGGATAAAAAATCAAGAAGGTGCCACCATAATTTGAGACTACGTTCAGCTTGAGGTCTGTGTTGTTGGCCCACACACTAAAAAAAGAAACCAGAGTGCTCCAAAAATGAAGAATGGCAAAAGTGTGGAGACCATCACGCTTTGAAAGGAGAACGTCGCTGATAGAGAAGTTGGACTTCCAGAGACTTCCCCCTTATTAGAGGGTAGTAGGTTGCATCATTTGTCTACTCACATTGGTGAGGAGGACGTTCGCAGGATCACTGTTAGTTTGTCTCAAACCTCACACTACAACAAATACAAAGAAGAAGAAGAAGAACTCGCCGCTAACAAATGTTTATTTTATGTTTTGTTAGGTATAGCTCATATACCATAAATGAGACAGATGCTGGAGCGGAGTGGAGCCAAAGAATATGTCCAATCGGAGGAGTTTCATTATTTGGGTTGGGGGTGCAGGGCCAACACCCCGCAGTTTGGTACATGGGTAATTTAAGTAATTACATATTATATTATATGGTTATATATATGTCTTGTTTGTAACCCTAGGTGAGTCTCTGAGACATCGAGATTCTGAATATTGTATTCTACATTCTTTTCTGAATATTGAAAAGTAAGTCATCGCTCTGCTTCCGAGGGCGTAGGCATCTTTGCTGAACTTCGTTAAATCTCTGCGTTCTTCTGGATTTGTGTCGATTCATAGTTTTTCTTCGTCCTTATTTCTCAACAGGTGGTATCAGAGTCTGGTTCTAGGGCGGGGAAGAAAAATTTTGGGCGTTGTAATAAAGAAGATTTTGGCGGTTAGGGCAGAGGAGCTCAGTGAATTTCGAGGCTTCAACGATTCAGCGAAGAACTTTGGCAGTTCGTGGCAGATTGTTGGAGCAGGCAGCAAGAAGTTTGCAAAGGGCGCGGGAGGACCAGTTTGCTAAGGTGAAGCTGAACGCGTTCGCATGAGGTTGGCAGACGGAGGTGTGAAGGATTGTTTGTGATAGGCTTCCTCCAACGCAGGAGTTTGCGAAGGCGGTTCGCTGCAAGCAGTTCGCCGGAGGAGAATCAAGGAATCTTCCATCTCTATCAGAGGGAATATTCCCTCTAAAACGCGGGAGGAGCTTGTTGAACGCGAGAATTCGCGGGAGGAGTTTTACATGGGAGTTCCCCGCCGACGCGGGCATTTGCGCAGGAGGCGTTCACAGGATTCGGTTCGGAAGCTACGCGGAGGAGCAGTTCGCATGGCGGACCTTATCTGGAAAGCGGAGGCAGAGCTTTTCTGGAATGAAAGCGAAGGCGGAGCTTTTCTGAAAAGGAAAGCGGAGCTTTTCAAAAAGGAAAAATGTGCTTTTCTGGAAAGCGGAGGCTGGGCTTTTTGGGAAGGAAAGTGGAGCTTTTCTTGGAAGTTTAAGGAAAATGTCTTCTATGAAAATTTAATTAAGGAAAACTTAATTAAGAGAAATATTTAATTAAGAGAATATTTAAATTATTTTTTTGAAAGATTCAGTTGTTTTTCTGTGAAACTTAATTAAGGGAAATTTAATTAAGCAAATATTTAATCATTTTTCGGAAAGATTCTGTCATTTTTTTCTTGGAAATTTAATTAAAAGAAACTTAATTAAGGAATCTTAATAAAGAGATTATTTAAAATTGTGACCCAACCCACATTGGTGCATAAGAAGCTCCATGGTATATTTCTCCTGAGGGGTTTAATATTTGTCAAGGTAGAGATTTGTTAGGTATGACTCATAATACCATAATTTGGACTCTCTTGGAATGAAGAGGAGTGTCTCTTGGAATTTAGTGGGTTGAGGGGAACGAGGGCGCAACGAAAGCATAGTGGCCCAACCCACACTGGTGCATAAGAAACTCCATTATGTATTTTATCATAAGGGGTTGGATATTTGTCAAGGTGGAAATTTGTTGGGTATATGCATTACTCCTAAAGAGCTGAGTATTCGCCAATGTGGAGATTTTTGGGTAAATGTATTTCTCCTAAGAGGCTAAATATTCGTCAGTATAGAGATTTGTTAGGTATGACTCGTATAACATAAATGGGACAGATGATGGAGCGGAGCGGAGCCCATGAGTGGAGTGGAGAGGAAAGATCTGTCCAATCGGGGGAGTTTCATTATGTGGATTATGGGTGTGGGTCCAACACCCCGCAGTTTGGTACATAGGTAATTTAAGTATTACATATTGTACCATAAGGTTATATATATGTTCTATTTGTAACCCTAGGTGAGTCTCTGAGACTCTAAGATTCTAAATCTTGTATTCTGCATTCTCTCTGATGTATTCTGCGGTTTGGTACACGTGTTGCAGTTACTAATGGACAAGTTGAGAAATTTATCCTTTTTTTATTTTTCATAATAATGAATATATATTGATACTTGGAGTTTGTATGGAAAGTATTTTATTGCTACCTAATGTTTTTAAATTTATTTTATTTTTGGGTGTGAGAAAACAGTGTTTTTAAAAATGGTTCTAGATGCGTTAGTCCAATCATTTTGGACATCTCAACTTATATTGAAAGATGGCATTTCTAATTCAGACCGAAGACTACTAAAGAATATAATAATAATAATAATATTGTGCTTTGGATATTTAGGCTTGGATCCAACCTACCATGCATAAATGGAAATATTTGCATGGAAATAATTAAAATAATTAAAATAATTTTTAGAAAGTTCAGGGCATAAATTTAATATTAATGATTATCAATGTATATTTACAAATACACCACTCAAATTGAATTTATTTACATATCGAACTCCTAAAGGTGCCTCCTTACTCGATGTATTTCATTTTTTAGAGTTAAAATTGTGGTGCTATTTTTTGTGATATGAAATGTTTAGGTGGTATAAATGTAAAAAAGTAAAATTTAGACGTAAGATATGTAAATACATGAGAATGTGGGGTATGCATGTAAATCGTATAAAGTTTATGAAAATATTTTATATTTGTAAGAATCTACACAAGCTATTCCAAGTTGGAAATTTTTTTTTTCTTAATTTCTTCTTTGAATATTCATACACAAATTATTCTTCAATTTATAATAATCCTTTTTTCTAAAATTGCATTTCTACACCAACTCCCAACTCATTTCAAAGTTAACACAACACATACATAGTTTATTTGAGTAAAAGCTTCGGTCAAAATATGGTCATCAAATATTAATTAAAGTTATAAATCCTGAAATTAATTAATCAATTAGCTTGGAAAAAAGTGTGCAAACAATTAATTGATCAATATTTAAATTAAATTAATAATTATAAATTAAATTAAACTTTCTTTTCTGATACAATTTTAGTCATTGTTTATCTCAAATGTCTTAAAACATCTTTATTATTAACTCAATAAAATTATTCTTAAGCAACAAATACAATTAACATAAATAGCTCCCCAACCCCTAATCCCTCACATCCACAAAAAACACCATCATATTAAATAAATAAATAAATAAAATGGAGAGCAGCAAAGATTACACGGTGAGGATTTGCCGGAAAGAAACGATCTCGGCCGCACTTCCATCACAGGAGCACTGGCTCTCTCTCTCGAACCTCGACCTTCTTCTTCCTCCGTTGGACGTAGGGGTCTTTTTCATATACACGAAGCCCCAATTAGAGAGCTCCTCTTCTACCTTCGCTTCTCTGGTCAAAGTTCTGAAGACCTCTCTGGCCAAGTCTTTGGTTACTTACTATCCGTTTGCCGGCGAGGTGGTGAGCAATTCCATGGGAGAGCCGGAGCTGCTTTGTAATAATCGCGGTGTGGAGTTCATTGAAGCGTTTGCGGACGTTGAGATTGCAGAGCTTGATTTTCATAACGCGGATCAGACATTTGAGGGGAAGCTTCTGCCCAACAAGATGGGTGGAGCCCTCACTGTTCAGGTACGCAGGTGGCGCTTTTTTTTTTTCTCTTTTTTAGTTTTGTGGTATACATGCCTTCAAAGTATTGTTGTGCCCTTCTAATTTGTTAGGCGACAGAGATGAAGTGTGGTGGAATGGTGTTAGGCTGCACATTCGATCATCGCGTAGCCGACGCCTACTCCTTCAACATGTTCCTCGTCGGTGTTGGTTTCAATTTAATGGATTGCTAAAGGACAAATCGAAAATGAGATTGGACTTTTAGAGAATTCTTTTTTATTATTTTGAAGGAGTGAAAAGATATAAATCTGGGTGTTTACAATGCAACACAACACCCAATTTTATACTAATTAAGACATACCGAAACAAAACATGAAACGTACATAATAAAGGCAAGAAAATTAAGTGTCATCAATTCGCGCCTATTTGAATTGATTACACATATTTGAATTTTGAATTTGAATTTAAGATTCAAATTCAAAATTAATAATATTGTCATATCTCCTATATTTAATTCAAAATCAATGCTATGATCATATCTTCTATATTTGTTCCACTAATTAACTCATGTCTATTATTAAGCCACTAATTATGCAATCAATTCAAATTACCAATTCAAGATTAGTCTCATAATCTCCCCTGTAAGCTTGATTTGGTTCGAAGTTGTTTACGCCAAGTAGTTCTCGCATTTTCGTAAATTTAACTCTTGCTAAAGCCTTTGTAAGAATATCTGCACGTTGTTCTCCGGTGCTTAC
>NW_018164801.1:1379837-1381139 GCF_001263595.1 Phalaenopsis equestris
TAACACATTGAGAGAATGGGGCATTTACATACATGCCGCCTAATTCTTATGTATTTACATGCCTAACACGTAAGCTTTTTACGTTCATATCACCACTAAATTCTCCACATCACATCAAAAATACAACTATTTTAAAAGTTTGGGTGTTAAATGCATAAGAATTTAGTGGTATGCAAGTAAGACTTCGTAAAAGATTACGGGGACTAATTTCATACTTTTATAGACTCCGGGATTAAAATAAACCCACGTAAATAATGAGGGGACTTTTTTGGGGCTACACGCTTATTAAAACCAACCCAAAATCCACTTGAATTTACACCCTACTTCATATTTTCTTCTACCAAATAAACTCTTTGTCCAAATCTCTGCTTCTTCTTCGTCGCAACTTTCTTCTTAATTGAAAACTTCCATTTCACCACAAGGAGCAATATGCCCCACACAGCATAAGGCCTCCACTGAGTTCTGGTGATAAAGCTGGCTACAGCCGAACCCAAATCAGATTGGGATTCTATGCCAAGGGTCTTTGAAAGGTACGATATATCCGGATCATAATACTGCAAATTCTCACAGAAAAATTCGTGGCTCCTGCTCTCATCAAACAATACATGAGGGTTCGAAATTTTATCAAGGTCCGCAGACTCCGGTTCATATCGGGAACCCAAAAGTTCTGCAGATTGGTGAGAGAACGAGTCGAAACTCCTCGAAAAAATATCGGGCGAAGAGATTGCCGAGTAGCCGAAGTTGAAGTTTCCGTCAACCTTTAGAGGACTCGAATAATCACTGCATGTATCGTCAGGCAATCGAAATGGCTGTGATGGGGGAGGAAAAGAAATCTGTAATGGTGGAGAAGAGATGGCTGTAGCAGCTCCGATGTCGAAGGGAAGAACAATATCCCCATTCTGGATGACTTGTTTGGCGAGCATCTTTGCATCTGCCTGATAAAAATAAACATGAGTATCAAGGGAAGCAAATAATTTGGAATGATGGTGAAAATATTGGCGTGGCCCCTGGGAAAGGATGACACAATAAAAAAATAAGGGGCATTTACATATCATATCACTTAATTCCTATGTATTTATATATCAAAAACCTAAACTTCAATTTTTAAAAAATGTCAACTTATCTATGCATGAAAAAGCGTATTTCATGTTTTAGAAGTTCAAATGATTAGGATTGTATAAATGTAAAAGGTAAAATTTGGGTTCTAGATATGTAAATACATAGGAATTGAGTTATATGTATGTAAATGCCCCCAAAAAGAAATTGTGATTTACATACATATCACATAATTCTTATGTATTT
>NW_018164801.1:1381239-1381671 GCF_001263595.1 Phalaenopsis equestris
TCATATCTCCTATGATAGCTCTGCTCGGTGACGACGTGTCCTTCGGCTTAGGCTCTCTGATACTAAATGTTGGTTTCAATTTAATGGATTGCTAAAGGACAAATCGAAAAATGAGATTGGACTTTTGAGAATTCTTTTTTATTATTTTGAAGGAGTGAAAAGATATAAATCTGGGTGTTTACAATGCAACACAACACCCAATTTTATACTAATTAAGACATACCGAAACAAAACATGAAACGTACATAATAAAGGCAAGAAAATTAAGTGTCATCAATTCGCGCCTATTTGAATTGATTACACATATTTGAATTTTGAATTTGAATTTAAGATTCAAATTCAAAATTAATAATATTGTCATATCTCCTATATTTAATTCAAAATTAATGATATGATCATATCTTCTATATTTGTTCCACTAATTAACTCATG
>NW_018164801.1:1382232-1390806 GCF_001263595.1 Phalaenopsis equestris
GCGCGCGGCAGGAAGACGAGCGAGTCAAATGGGGGTAATGGTGGATGGTCGGAAGCGGCTGGGGTTAGCAATGGATGCCTATTTCGGGAACGTATTGTCGTGCCTTTATGAGTATGTGGATGCGGGGAAGAAGGATCTGAAGGAGATTGCTGAAATTGTGAATGGATTAATTGTAGCGGCGGCGAGGGAGGAGCATTTTAGGGCATTGGTGGATTGCGTGGAGGTTAGGAGGCCGAAGGCGGTGGGGTCTAGGTTTTATTTGGAGGAAGGGTTGTCGGTGTTGGTGTCGTCGGGGAGGGGGTTTCCGGCGACGGAGGTGGAGTTTGGGTGGGGGAAGGCTCTGTTCGGATCGTACTATCTTTCATTGAACTGTAATGCAGGTTACGTTATGCCGATGATGGGCGGGGGGGATTGTGCGGTTTATGCAAATTTGTCCAGGAAAATTGTTAAAATTTAGGGGATTGGTGGATTGGGTGGAGGTTAGGAGGCCGGAGGCAGTGGGGCCTAGGCTTTATTTGGAGGAAGGGTTGTCGGTGGTGGTCTCGTCGGGGAGGGGGTTTCCGGCGAGGGAAGTGGAGTTTGGGTGGGAGAAGGCTTTGTTCGGATCGTACTATTTTTCATGGAAGGAGAATTACGTTATGCCGATGATGGGCGGGAGAGGAGATGGGGATTGGGTGGTTTATGCAAATTTGTCCAGGAAAATTGTTAAAATTATAGAAGACGATTCTAATGGATTTTTTAAGCCGCTTACTGTTGATTATTTGGAGATAAAATGATGCTAACTTAATAAGAGAATTTACATGGTTGCCATGACAATTGTGCATGTAACAGCTAAATATAGATATTTATCTTTATAATGTTTTGATATCCTCTTCTATGAATTTAATACTCATGGTGTTTTTATGTTCTGTTTAAATTTGAGGGTTATGTATGAAAATAGGAAAGTTTAGTTGTCATATATATGTAAACACATGAGAATTGTGTGGTATGTACGTAAATGCTTCAAATAATAAATCATGCTAGTTTATCTTTAGTTTCTGGAAGATGTAATCATTTAATCTCTCTATCTTGTATGTGTTTGTTCATGGCAGTATGATCTTTAAATAGTGGTGGCTGATCTGTTTAGTAAATTTTAATTTTTTTTTTATTTTGCTTTTTATTAGTATACCGCTCATTTCTTATGTATTTATAACATATCTAACCTCTAAATTTCAATTTTAGTATTTACACATATACTACTATCAATCTATAAATTATTTTTATGAATTTCAAATTATCTTAAGGTGTATCTCAAGCACAACATTAATCCTATATGTCATATTACATATACTTAAATTTTGTGGTTTAATTTCAAATAAAAAAATTAAAATATTGAATTTTTTTTTTTTGTGATATGAACGAATCGCGTAAAATAAACATTACGTGTTAAACAAACATATAAATATAAAATAATTTGAAGTTATGTATGTAAATGCCCCAGTTTTATAATATGTTTAGTATTGTTGGGTGTCGAAAAGTTTACTACGACGGAGTGGTGAATTATTATCACGGCGTTATACAAAAATTTCAACACATTTACAAGTGAGGAAGTATAGTTAAGCGGGATATCATAGTTTTTACATGAAAAATTCTAAAAAGAAAATCAATTACAGGGCTTTGCCCAGTCAAAGCAATCAACTATATGTGTATAAGTACATGGGTAGACATTCTTTCACGAGGGGAGAATGAAGTTTAAAACCGTAAACTTAAAAACTATATTTCTCTTTATATAGTTAATGAAATGCATGTGTTAGAAATTCGACGGCATTCGTTCTATAACTTCAACAATAGCAAGTTGTAGTGGCTGAGAACAGATGGTTGGTAGCGGTAGACGGTGACGGTAAGTGGTGGTCTATTGTGAATGATAGTTATAGAGGTAGTGGTTAATCATCGAGCACACCCACTCCAAGTGGGGACTTATTTATAGTATTATAGGGTGCGACATTTTGCTCTTTTAGCGCATAACTTTTTTAAGCATCTTATCGGAAAATTAATATCGATCTACCTTGATCATAAGCGATTTTTTAATAATTCGGGTGCCTTAGCGACCCCAAAATATGGCTATAAAAAAATGTTTGTTGTTCGTGAATAGCTCGTGGTAGTTCTTGTTGGGCTCGTTCGTCAAGTAAATGAGTGGAACACACATAATTTTTTTCGGCTCGAATTATAAACGAGCAAAACACGAACAACTCTTTGTTCGTTTGTGTTCAACATGTTTTAGTTTGAAAAAAAATCATATAATTATTTATATAATAATATATTATATGTATTTATATCTAAGTTTAAATCATGATAGCTTGTGTGGTAATATCGTTCTGGATCTTCTTTTGCATAGATTTGATCAAGATTCGAATCCGATACTCTAATTCTATTTTTTTAAAATTAATTTTAAAGAGCCGATTTTGAGCCGAACACGAATAAAAATATTTAATTCGAACCAAATACTAGCACACTCTTCACAAGCCAATTTCAAATAAGAATAATTCGGAACGAGCCTGTCACGAGCCATGCCTGAACACGTTTGTAGCCCTAGTTCACAGTTCAGGACACCAAAACAATCTATCCAAGCGGGGTCACGTCTTCCGCTTCTGCTGTGGCTTTGGGAGCCGTTACGTTATCCATTCCTTTCTCTCCCGCTCTCATGCCCCACTGCCGCCGCTCCAGCTCTAGACTCTTCAACGCGGAATGAGAGAGCGGGATTCGGCGAGGAGGCTCGCAATCGGCATTTTCATCTAGGGTTTTTCTCGGGTTTTAGCTCCCATTTGGAATGCTGCAAGGATTCGACTAAGCCCGAAAGCGTGAAAGATGTGGGGTACGTTTCATGTACTTGATGAGCACCTCGATGGTTTTTTGTGGAAATGTTTTATTGTTTAGGGATGGGAATTATGGGAACGAGAATCGAGTCGGCGAAGCTCTGGGAGTTTGTGATTTCGGTTGGAAGAGGAGAAGATTTCGGGTCCGACGACTGGTGCTCTCCGCGAAGGGGGGTCATGAACGGAAGAGGCCTTGGTGGGAAAGGCTGTTTTTGGAAGAGGATGATGAAGTGTCAAGTGGTTGGAAGGAGGATGTAATCGAGCACCACGAGGAGGTAGAAGAAGAGGTGTCGGAGGATGAAAAGTTTGAAGCTTGGAAGAGAAGGGCTGAGGCGATCACTGAGCTGAGGGAAGCACGGGAAGATGCGAGAAATGCTGAGGCGCGAGGTTGGGAGGACTGGGTTGGAGATGGTTCGCTGGATTCAGTTGGTTCTTCTTGGGATAAGGATTTTGGGGAGGAAGGTTCGGAAGCAGGCGATGAGGTCTCCAGTGATCCTTCTGAAATAATGCGGGAGAAGGGTTTTATTGGGGCTATGAGGAATTTGATCACAGGGAAGGATGATAATGAGCTGTTGTTTGAAGACAGAGTTTTTCAATTTGCTTCAACAAGCTCGGTATATGAATCAATATTGAAGATATGCTTCATTTATTCTTAAAAACCTCTGATGATGCTGGTTTTATTAAGGAAGCATCTTTTTTTTTTATTATTTTGTACAGCATGCTTTATTCTTTAACACAAATCTTGTATATTTGAATTTATTTGATCAAAGGATTTGTTATCAGTAATGGCTTTTAATCCAATACGGATACATTGCCAAGCATGTATGAATATTCTTTAGTATCGATGACAAAGACATACAATTCGACAACCATTCCTCCAATTCCAATTATCTATATGGTACCAAAGCATTGGTCCAAACCCTGTTTTCTCTTCATGTCGTCCCTCTCGATCCTTCCCCCACCCCTAAGATGTCGACAACCTTATTCCTTTAATGTAATTTCTCACTTCTGCAAAATATGTATGGTGTAAGTCACAATCTCTCACGCATTTACTTGGGTATGGTCTACTTGGCGAAACCCATGCTTGCCATAAATTGATTGCGGTCATCATCATTTGATTCATCAGGATCGACTCATTTTGAGTGTCATTACTCTCTCTCTCTCTCTCTCAATCATTCTATTTATTGTGAATGCCATTGTCGCTCGTGATGCATGGGTTGTTTTTACCCACATATATGCCCAACGCTCTCATCGAAATTTTTATTCCAAGTTGACAAATTGTGTGACTCCTTCATAGGTTTTTAAAGCATTACAAAACTCATTCTTTCTGTTAAAGGGCCGGCTGATGAACCAGCCCTTCTTTGCAAATGTAATAATGAAAACCTCACAATGGCATTTCATAAGAATGCACGGGACCGAGCCTTATCTCTACCATTAATGCTTAGGGCACTTTGATTTATTTTGAATGACCATGAAGAACTCCTCCACTATGATGCAAATCAACACAACAAAACTAATGATGAAGCGACAATTACAACTATTGCCAATCCGGTGTCTTTGATTCCACCATCCCCAACTCTACGTTTCAAAAATCCAATAACCACATCATCAAAGTCATATTTTAGGACTGACATTCTTAACATTTTAGGATTTACATTCTTAACAACACTGGCAGTTTCTTCTATCACAATGAGGAGCAACCTTGTCAGGCGCTCAACTCCTTCAAAGCCTTGGTAAATGCTAACTTTATGGTGTTTAAGTTCACTCAGCTATTTGTTGCCTTACCGAATTTTGCATCATGTGCTCTCATCGACGATCACATCACCATTGAATTATCACGTGCCCACGCAATAGAAACAAACTGCTACCCACATTGATAATGCTTCGAACACGTGGCTTTTCAATACTGGAGTGCTTCATCATGTTGTTGCTAGCTTGAAAACTCTCATTCTTCACTCACTATATATAAGCTTCACAACATCAGCATTGGCAATGGCTTGGTTCTCTCCACGACTCGCATTTGTTCTAGCGCACTTAGTTCTAAAATTCATTTGTCTTGGACAATGTTTGTGAAAAAAAAAGGAAAAACATTCACTAATCCATGCAACGACTCTGGTCCTCATGTCAAGTTTTATTTCCTCCTTGGGATATAACCCACATCCACCACCTAAGGAATAAAAGACCAACTATGTTGTCTGGCCATGTCTGAAGTGCTTGACTCCCTTGTTTGCAATTGCACATGGAAGTTTCTCTTCATTGAACTTACACCAAATCTCGTTTGTTGCAATTGAATTTTCTTGGATAGAACATCTTGCTGATGGTTTTATTGAACTTACACAAAATCTAGCAACGTCCCAAAGTTTACTTCCTGTCACACTCTACCTGGTAGCAAAAGCAGCCATCATTAGTACTGTTCTTAGCATTACAATTAAACAAGACTCCCTTCATACATATTTTTGGTTTGCATTGTTAGTTACAGAAAATGTTTCCACTAGTCACTTGATATGGCTGCAAATGATAGAACCAAGCCTAGCCGAAGGTTGTTTGATCTTGAGCTTGTTTATCAAAGGCATGTTCAAGCTGAGCCCAGGCTTGATTTGAGGTTTTGTGATAGCGTTCATGCTCAGATTGTTTAAATTCATACTGGGTTCAATTAGTGATCATAAGCATTAAATTAGCTACCCGTTTGGAAACACAAATGCGCCTCATCATGGTGAGCCCATTAAGCCTTAACAAACTTATTTTATTAAGTTTAAAACAATTTTAACTCAAGAATCTTTACCTTTTATGTTGAGTTCTTTAAATAGCTTGAAAATGTTAATAGTAAACATGTATTATCTGCAAAGGTACAATGGAGAGGATAAGTGACAATGTGAAAATTGTTTTTTTTTTGCAGGCTAAGTTCCTCGCTTTGCTGGTTCTTATTCCTTGGTTTGTGAGCTTTTTGGTTCATGACTACGTTCTCATGCCATTTTTGGACAGGTAATCTTCTCTACATTGCTTATGTTTTTATAATTTTTGATTTATTTGTTTTACCTGGTGATATTTCTCTCCACTAGAACCTCCAAACCGTGATTTCTGTCATTCCAGCACAAAATATCATTAGGGAACAAGATTATTGGTATATCATTCATATAATCTTCAAATGACATGAGCTGATGCTTGAAGGACAAGAAGTTTTCAGTTTCATTTTACTCATCATTCTCTAATCATGTTAATAAATAATGGCAAAGGAATGTAATTATGCAGAATTCAATGGCCTTCCTTGTAAGAATTTTTTGCCAAGACATATGCTTGGAAATTGTTTTAGGGTATCAAAACAATGCAGATCATATTTTCATAGGAATGCAATAATCCAAAGACCTGCTATTACTTAAGCTTGTACCAAGTTACATTTATGGCGAACAAATTTTTGGATTTTGACTGCTGAAATATTTAAGGTAATCCATGGAGGCTTAGAAATTATGAAAATTTAATTTGTATTTAAATTACATAATAACTTCAACGCCACAGGTATGTGAAAACCGTGCCTCTTGCAGCGGAAATGCTTGACGTCAGAAGACCTCAAAAATTAGAGATGGTTAAGACTTTGAGAGTCGAAAAAGCAAGGTATCGCTTGGAAGTGGAGATTGGTAAAGCACCTCCTCTTTCCGACGAAGATCTTTGGATGGAGTTACGACAGAAAGCGTAAGATGAATTATTCATTGAATGCATCTTGTAGAAAGGATTTTTGTGCCAGTTTTTTTCCATAAATGTCTGTAATGTTTAAATTTATTTTCAAACACATCCTCTTGGCTTGTAATAAAGTGAAAAGAGAAGGATTCTGCTGAGTTCACAATCTAAATCCATTTACATTAGAACTCATGTTTAAATATCACCAATGAAGGGTATATTGGATGAAATTAGAAAATATCAGCTCATTTTCTCTTGATATACATTGCTTAGAACTGCTCGAGAACAAAGTTGAGTTAACCTGCATTTTTTTTTCATACTATGATAAAAAATGATTTTTAATTGGTTTTGTGGTATAACTGCTCATGTTCATGCACACAAAATTTGTTGTTTGTATATTCTTTGGCTTGGTGTGATGAATAGTCTTATTTTCGCTTCCAACTTTTACATTTTAAAATATGTTTGCTATTTATTTTATTTTCTTAATTTATTTACCACGGTGATTGTATTGATGATATCGCTTTTACAATTTGTCAGAGGTGTTAAATACTTAATGAATTATGAATTTCAAGGTATATGCTTATGAATGTTTTGTTGTTATCACTTGTTTCTTTTTCTTAGAGAGTTGGTAGATTGGAGGTGGGATTCATAATTATTTTTAAAATTTAAAACTTACTCGATAATAACTCAACTTATAATTGACTTGAAACTAAAATCAATTTTCGTTGGTCTGAGAACAACTCTCAAAAGTAGTTTGATTCAATTCAAATTTGACTCTATATATTCACAAGCACACATGTATGTTTGTGTTTCTTATACACGAATTTAAAAAACCTTTTTGCTACTTATATATCGAGAAAAGTATCAAAATAGTCTCCTAACTCGTTGTTGGGATTAATTTAGTCCCTAGACTTTCTCAAAGGGGGCTAAAACTGTCCTCTCTGGGGACTATTTCAGCTCATATTAGATAGTTTGAGGACTGTTGACCTCGCTTTCGGTCGAGGTGCAGTTTTCTCCTCCTTAGTAACCTAGGATCTAGCCGTGGATTTTTCTGTCGACTACTCCTTGAAAACTAGTGAAGGAGCTCTCCCCGTTAGCAATTCTTAACTTTTCTTCGCTCAACTTGAGGCTCCATATAATAGTTTTGACCGCTATTACTTAGCAGGTAAGACTACTTTGAAGGAACTCAGGGAGTATTCCTATAGGACTGTTGACCTCAGGATTGACTGTACTCGTTGATTTGACACCGCCGTCCTCTGCATCGTCCTGTTTGATTGAACTTATACCGAAATTTTGATAGGATTCGGACCGCGATACGTTTTGACTCGATCAACGATGAGGTTACCCGGACGACTTCGGATGATGAAACGGACTGCGCCGATGCGTTCAGAACATCGACATTGCCTATGGGGACGTTTATTTCATTTTGACTCGATCAACGACGAGGTTACCCGGACGACTCCGGATGATGTAACGGACTGCGCCGATGCGTCCAGAACATCGACATTGCCTATGGGGACGTTTATTTCATTGCGACGACGCGTCTTGGGGAAAATACATATTTAAATGTTAATTATAATAATAAATAATATTTTATTATTATTATTATTATTAATAACTTATATTAAAAAAATCCTTAACCTAATTTCATTTTCCTCTCTCTCGCTTTTTCTTCTCGCGCTCGTGGACCTCTGCCCTAGCCGCGGTTCGTTCAGTTTCGCCTGGCCCACTCCTTCATGTCGTTGGAGACTCCTTCCCGTGCTCGCCTCACGCACGCGGGACGATCCTGCGACTCATCCCTTATCTTATCTCATCCTCTGCGAGGATCTCATCCTCTGCCTCTCGCACGCCCGTATGGGGGCGTTTGCTCCTCTCGATCCTTCGATCCGTATGCGATCCCCTAATCATTCCCTCTCCTTCTCTCTGGTTTATATGATACTCTATTTGGTGCGTTTCAAGTGGCTGAAAATCTCTTGGGGGGGGGGGAAACTCTGTCATTTTCTTTTCTCACTTACTTCTTTAGCCTGTTTGATTTGGGATGGTTTCATCT
>NW_018164801.1:1390868-1391918 GCF_001263595.1 Phalaenopsis equestris
TTTGCTTCAGGGAGGTACTTTCTCCCCCCTTTGTGCCTTGTCTTTCTTCGGTTTTCTCTCCGTCGAGCCCCTTAGCTTAGTGCAGTGGACGATACAACATGCTTACGTGATATTACACTTATATATATGTTTTTTTTTTGAAATACTTGGTACTCAAGCATCTAGAAATGGAAAATGTGAGCATGTTCTAGGAGTTAGACTTGATTACTTGCTTAAAGTGGTGAAGCTATGGCATGTTTTTATTTATTGTAGCATATTTCTATTGAAAACAATTAGGAGGGTTGAAACATGACTTTAAGACAATGTTAGCTCCTTTTGCAAGCATGTTAGGATATGTATCATGAAGCTTTTCATTTATTCTTATCTAGCATGAGATATTGGAAGGCTTATTTGGTCTTTCACGCATGTGGGACTCGTTTTTAGCTCCTGTGGTTGCTTCATTTGTTCGAAATCTATATGGAGTATGAAAAGATTTTTTTTTGGAAGTCTCTTGAAGTTTATCGTGAAGGCTTGGTGTTTGATTTATCACTGCTCTTTCTCATTCAAGTATTGGTTCAGAAAAGGAATTTTTGGAGGCCTTGAAATGTTAGCTTTGAGATTTATGCATACTTCTTTACTTCATACTATCCTGTTTATATAAAATACATGCTGAGGGGGAGTTGTTTTAGCCATTGAATGACTCGGTTTTGGCCCTCGTTGGGTTCGGTTTTGGTCTCCTGTGGCTTTGCCTTGCTCGAAACATATACTATAAAAAAAGGGAATTTCTTTGATTTGGAGGGTCCTATAAATTGTTTTGGTGGCTTGTTTTAACCCCTCATGAGGCATCCTTTTGTTTAAATACCTGTTGGAAGTTGTTTCATG
Organism: Phalaenopsis equestris; assembly: GCF_001263595.1. NCBI lineage: Eukaryota > Viridiplantae > Streptophyta > Magnoliopsida > Asparagales > Orchidaceae > Phalaenopsis > Phalaenopsis equestris. The sequence goes on from NW_018164801.1 coordinate 1,391,730, forward strand.
CTTGGAATACTTAAGTTGAGGGCCTAAATATACTCTCTATGTTATTGTTCTTGTTTAAGGCATATATTGGCTCTATTTCTTGATATTTCAAAAGCTTGTGAGCTGTTCCTTGGCTTTGAATGGCTCGATTTTATCTTGAAATGTCCGGAATTTTTAATTTCTATTAAAGCTTGGATTTTAATCTATGCT
>NW_018164801.1:1392579-1393143 GCF_001263595.1 Phalaenopsis equestris
TTTGCCCTTTATCCGTGAGATCAGTAGGCATAGGTCTGCTTTCTTTTTATCCCCCGCCTTCGGATATGTGTCGTGTTGGGTTCCCGCTTGCCATCTGTGGCCGTGAGCTTCCTCTATTGGATTTCGCTTTGTTTGGGTTCTATGGGAAGATTTTATGATTATTTGATATATGAGGCCATTGATTAATTTGGAAGTTGAAGGATCTTGATTTTTTGCATGGGTTTGGGAGTACTAGTGGTAGTATTCTCCGGGTTATTTTTCTTTTATGAAGTTTGGGAGATTTCTAAGTCTCATTTTGGAAAAGCATTTTGTTGGAATGAATTAATTTCATAAAAGATATCTTTAAGGTTTGGATACCAGCGTTAGGAGATCATTTTGACTTGGGTTGATCCACTTATAAAAAAGTGAGAAAATGATACCCTTTCGGATTGATTCAAGGATCTTCGGACTTTCCTTTTCAGGTCTTTCGTCACGAGTTTCGAGAGCTGATTCATCATTCGTTCTTTTCGATGTTTTGGGTGAAGCAGTCCCTCCTCTCTCTCACCCCATTTTTGTTCTTTTTTT
>NW_018164801.1:1393168-1431919 GCF_001263595.1 Phalaenopsis equestris
ATGCTTATGTCCGATACATAAGTGTTCACGTATAGCCTTTTGCTATACGTGAAACCATCAAGCAAGGTCGCAAGTATGTCGGTTTTGTTTTGGGGCTTAGGGCGGTGATGACAAATGCACACCGGAGATAAAGCAAAATGATATGTCATCCTACGACATTGGGATCCAATTAAGGAACCCATCAGGATCCGATTCAAGAACCCGGTGAGCTGTAGGATGACAGTATTATTCACCGACACAAGACTAGCAGAGTTGACCCGAACCTTCTTAGGTTGTTGGTAGCCTTATGCCCGACAACGCGATCGACTCGTTGACAACTACTTTTCAAAATTGATAAAAACAATTTTGATAAGAATAAACACACATTTTTCTAAAACAAAAATACATTTTTCGCTACATACAAAATTGATACAGCCCATTTTTTGCATGTTTGAAACCTATGTGCATGCTGAAAACATAAATTTTAAATACATTTTAAACATTGATTGTCCACCTGTTGATCACCTATTTAGGTTAAGAAATACCCTCCTGAGTTAGATTCGATAGAACACCCTTCTAGTTGAGTGGCGGGCTTTATACGTCCGAGTGACCGAGTAGCCTTCGACGACCCTCGAGTACTAATATATAGTTGAGCCTAGCCCCAACCCGAGTGCTTGCGGTCCCCCTCTTTTTGGATTTTTTCATATGTTTTTCTTAGAATTTTTGGACAAAGCACTCGTAGTCTCTTTTCGAGATTTTCCCGTGTTTTTTATGATTTTAATCGATTTGTTGATTCGTCGATCTCGTCGATTTCCTCGCATGTCTCTTGTCGTGAGTCTTTTGACGATCTTTCTCGAGATTTCTGGACGATGTTTCTTTGTTTTCGTTTATATAAAACATTTCAGTCTGCTTCTGCAAGTTTTTTTGCTTGTACCTGTCTCATCAATTACACCTAAGGAACAACGGATCTCCCAGGTATACAGGTTTGTTTTATGTTATAACATGTTATTCTTTTATAATCACTTCCCTGCTGTACCTTTTACTTTTCTTTACACTGCATGTTATACTGCTTTCTTTACTGAATCTTTTACTACTTGTCCTGTGCTACATATTCTACTGTTATGCTGTACACTGTACAACTTCAACATGTTATCTATAAAAAATATATGAAGAACTACAACCATAGGGCTGCCGGATTTGACATTATAACCTGACTCCCTAGAATACCTAAACTCGTCATGACAAGGAGCTCAAAACTAGCGCGGTGGGCAGCACGACTATCTTCAATAGCAGAACATGTCTTCCCCAGCTAAACCATTCCTTTCCTAGAAATTAAAATAACAATTCATCCTAGCGCAACATAAATCCTCAACTTTTCGTTAGACATTCGTATAGCTCTGTTGTACGATCTATACTCTAACTCGTTTTAGGATTACGAAGTTGTCGTCCGTCACGACCTAAATCCTCACATCTTCCAGGTTGTTTATGTGATTGTTTTACACGAATGTATGTTTCACACGAATGTAAGTCCTAATTAAATAAAAATTGGCAGGATGAAACACTTTAATAATTTCTTTTCAAAATTGGAGCCAAACCTAGGATAGACTACTAGGAAGTCACCGAGATTCTCCTTCGGATCTGTAACATCCCCTTGTTCTTCCTCATTTGGATTCTACAATAAATGTTCCAAGTTTGAGTCATTCCCCTTTTGCACACCTCTTTGTCCGATTTCGTTGAAACGTCCTATCATTTTGATCTCCTCGAAGATAATCTTTCCTGATTTTTATCGAGAGTATTCTTAAGTGACTTCGGTCATTTAAGATGTAATTAACTATAGGGGTTTACATTTATATGAAGCTTTTCCGAACCTAGCTTAAAATAAACCCTATTTAATTTTTCATATTAAATAGGGGAATTTGTCGGCAAATAAAACGGTTTCGCAGACCAAACAAACGTCATGTATTTCTTAGTTTATTTGATCAAGCCTCTTCCTCAAGTTTTGTGTTTATCCTTCGGGGTAGATGCAGAATTTGAAATATAGTGCTTTTTCATTTAAATTATGAAAAATATGGGGTCAGTTTGATTTCATATTTTTCTAAAACTAAATATATATGAAAATTAAAACGTCCTTCCGAAGCGGGTGACGATATTTCGATTCCGGTGACCGACAGCTTCTTACGGGCAACTCCCTACAACACAAAATAATGTCGACAGATTATAATCTTCCCCTGGACTAGTTTGATACTTTTATAGACTATGAGGCTAAAATGGCGATTGTAAATAGTATGGGGACTATTTTGGCTCTTTACTCATATATTTGTCTGGCATCAGCTTAAAAATCTACTAGAGATTGTTTATTTTTCACTCAACTTGAATCTAAGTGGAATTCAAAATTTTGATTTCAAGATGAGGCTAGCTTACTTCAACTTGACTCTTTTACCAACCTTATGGGAGGTCAGCGTTAGAGGAGTAGGTAGTTGGATAAAGGTGGCTGTTCTTTGAGTGTGTGGTATTTCAACATTGTTTGTATACTTGTGTTGGCGGTCTTATATTGTCTCTAGATGCATACTTTTTGTCTACTTATGTTAAGTATGTGTTCTATGTGAGGGGACGTGTTATTATGCCTATGTTTTTTTGTAAACCTTTTGTTTGCTAAATATTTCATACTGGCTTTTATGATTATCTAATGAACATGCACATTGGTTGACAATAAAAAAATTGGTCTCTGCATTTTGTGCAGTACAAACTCTGATTCATTTAATAAGAGTTTGAGTGGCTTTCTTCAGATTTAAATTATAATGCTTTATTAGCTCACATGGATGTTATTTGATATTTCAGAAGAAATAGCTTAATAAATATCATAAGTAGATGTTAATTAGTAGCAAAAGAGATTTTCTTTTTTCTTATGATATGGGGAATATATCATAACAAGGATGATCAATCCAACGATCGACTTTAAAGAAGTTAACTAAAAGAAGTTTCCCACACAATTTAGGCATCATATTGTGAAGAGATTGGGAGATCAGTTTACTTATTTTTTATTTTTGGTTGCTTAGTAGGGGAGGTCAAGGCCCCAAAAGTGGAACCATTAATTGAAAATTGGAGGAGAAACACATAAAGTGTTGGATGGCTAGGATAAGACTCTTATATGGACTGATTAGCCTTGGATTAGTGTTGAATTCGGAGAAAATATGTCGTATTTTGTTTTTAAATGTTTTTTTCTTTAGTTTGTTTTTTCTTAGTAGGATTTTTTTTCCTTTTTGCAGCTTTCTTAGGATGTATAAGATTGTTTATTTCTTACTATAAATTTGGGGCATAAATAGCTTTGCAAACCTAAAATAGAACTTGACTAAATTCTTCCAAAATTACTCTTCTTTTTTCCTTTTTGTTCCAAATTTGCTTTCACCTTGTCAAAATTTTGAGAAAAATAGGTTGTATTCTAAATAGGCTCGATGTCTTTTCCCTTTGCTGTCATTCCATTAAATAATAATCTTACAATCTATTTTAGGTACAAATTATTATGTATAATCTATTTTAGGTAACTAAATAATATATATTCGTAATTTAAATATTCAGCTAAAAGGGAAATAAATCAGAATAAAGATATTAGAAATAATTTAAATAAGGAAGCTCCTAATTATAGAAAACTCCTAATTTAGCTGTTTGATTTGCGTCATTCTTGATTGACATCCCTCCTCAAATTGATTCTGACTGATCATGAAGCATCAATCTACCAACAAGAAACTTTGTCAGGACCAACAATCCTCAAGCCATGAGTGCCGAAGTCGAAAGTCCTGAAACTGAGAATGTCGAAGCCTCATAGACAACTCTTGAACCATAACATGATTTGAGCAAAGAACAACAAGAAATCTTTTATTATTGTCGTCCAGAAATTCGAATCATAGCCACAAGAAGGATCCGCTTCCAGTTACATGATCAAAATGCTACAAATCATAACCCACAAATATGATCCAGTTACACGATCCAGATGCTATCGATCATATCCTACAAGTATGATCCATGTTCTGATTCAAATGCTATCGATCATAGCCCACAAATAGGATCAGTTACACGATCCAGATGCTATCGATCATATCTTACAAATATGATCCATGTTCTGATTCGAATGCTATCGATCATAGCCCACAAATAGGATCCAGTTACATGATCCAGATGCTATCGATCATAGCCTAAAAGTAGGATCCGTGTCGTGATCTAAATGCTATCGATCATAGCCCGCAAATATGATACAGTTACACGATCCAGATGCTATCGATTATAGCCTATAAGTTGGATTCGTGTCCTGATCCAAATGCTACTGATCATAGTCCACAAGTAGGATTTGTGTCCTGTTAAACGATCCAAATGCTATTGATTCTTCCTGCGACGATGAGGATGATTTGTTCCCTAATCTTCACGCCAAAAGTGTCGAAGCCGAGAATATGCTGAAGCCGTGAGTGCTAAAACCGAAGATCAAGGGTTTGTTGAAGTCGAAGCCATCGATCTAGGAAGGAGTGTCAAAGCCGAAGTTGTCGGTCTAGGAAGGAGTGTCGAAGCTTTAATCCTTGAGTGCGACGAAGAAGCAAGTTGAAGCGGACGAAGCAGCGGAAGAAGTAGTTGAAGATGTCGTAGAAACAATGATGGCTAGCGAAGGAGATCCGAAATGGACGAAGCCTTCTTATCTTTATCCCCGTCACCGTCAGATTCATCAAGAACCGATTTTGGAGATCCCACAAAAATCTGGTTCTGAGCTTTATGAGGGTTTGGAGCCTTCTTATTCATCCTCTTCCCCATCGGTACTTATCAATAAATGCAACAAAATGAAGAGGGGCTCCACGAGAAGAAGCGAGGAGGTGGAGGGGTCGGCACGGAGAAGAGTGCGCACTACACAATCCCATATCTCCTTCTGCAGATCAGGGTTGATGAGATTGCCGCGGTCGAAGGGTCGAAGAAGAGAAACGGAAGTGATATCGGAGTCGGTTGCGAGAAGTTGATCGGCGACAAGCCATTTCTTGGATGAAGCGGGGCGATCGAGGCAGTTAGGGACGACTAGTGCAGGGTCGCGGTCACCTCCGAAGCCGGCCTTGATAAGGCCGCCGCCATTGTCGAGCACTACCACACTGGTCATCTCAATAACGTCGCGGATTCTTTATTTATGATTTAAGCTTAATATATATATATGTATGTATATATATATATATGTATGTATGTATATATATATATATATGTATGTATGTATATATGTAGTATTTTTTAACTTTGAAAAATAATGTTTTATATGACTATAATTTTGGAAAATAATATTATTTTAATTTACAAAAGTGAATCAGAATGGACCTCATATATTTGACAGTCTAGATGGTTGAGCACGTTACTACAAATAGTATACTATCTTGAAGGATAAACATATCATTTGTTAGTAGACTTAACCACCTAAACTAAAGAGTTTGTGACATCCGTTTGGTCTGCTAAAATATTTTTTTATAAGCCGACAAGTTCCCCTATTTAACATGAAAAATTAATTAGGGTTTATATTATATTGGGTTTTTAAGTTCCCTATAGAGTCAAACCCCTATAGTTAATTACATCTTAAATGACCGAAGTCACTTAAAAAAATTCTCGATTAAGATCAGTGGTTCTGTCTTCAAGATTTCAAAGTTTAAGTTTTCATGGATGAATATAAGAAAATCGAAAGTTAAAAGCTCAAAATAGGGACAATTATTTTCAAGAGTCAAAGGAGTGAAAGGTAGGGGATGTCGCAGATTTGAGAGGGAACCCCGATGACTTCCCAACTATCCTACTATTAGGCTTTAATTTTAAAGAGATGTTTTTGGATGTTTCATCATGCTAATTTTATTATTTAGGACTTATGCTTACACGATATCTGATTGTGCAAGTGACCTAAAAAGATAGGAGGATTTACGTCGTATCGAACTAAGACCTCGAAATCCTAAAGAGTATTAGGACATAATGCACGATAGGGTCGTGCAAAAGCCTAAAATGGAAGTGAAAATTTATGTCGCACCAAATGGACTACATCGAAGTTCTATGAGTTTGTTATTTATTCTATGAAGATTTCACCTGAGGATCTTTCTTCACTTCGCTGGTGTGGTCTCAATCGTCGCCCTCCGTCCGCTTGCTTCCACGTTCTGATTCCTGGAAAGGCTACTCCAAGCTCCTTAACATATCAATCATAGGTTCGGGGTTTTGGTGTGTATAAATATACAGTTGTTTGGTCAGTGGTTCGCTGTAGGGTGCTTTCTAAATCGGGTGTCCTACTGTCCTCAATCCTACAGGCCCCTGCAAGTCTATAGAAGCAACATGAATAATAAAAAGAAAACATGCTACGAAGCGCAGTAAACAATAAACAGTAACATCCCAAGCATGAACTATATGTATATGAGTAAAGTGCGGTAAAGGAGAACAGTAAGTAATAAAAGGCAATAAAGTGTACAGTAAAGAAAGTAAAATGCTATAAATATAAAACAAACCTATATACCTGACGGGTATAGGGTCGGTGTCGCAGGTGAAAGTAAACGAGTTCAACGGAAAATTTAACAGGTGACAAACATGCATTTATACAAATAGGAATGAATAACAAAAACATCACCTGAAAATCTCGAGGAAAGCCACAAATGACCCACAGTAACTCGAAGAATAACTCGAAGAAAATCGGAAGGAAATCACGAGTGATCTACGAAGACTCAAATAACACCGTATGAAACGTACTTAAAATATGAGGAACGAAAGCAAACCATAAGCATTCGAGTCAAGGTAGGCCCAGATTTTAGTTATTCTCGAGGGACTTCGAAGACAACCATCGGTCATCCGTATGTATAGAGTCCGACATTCAACTAGAAATTTCCAACAATACAATCTTAGAAGGGCAATCCTTAGCCCAGTACAGGTAATTGACGAGTGGACAATCAGATTGTATTACTTAAAGTTTATATTTTAGCATGCATATAGGCTTGATGCATATAAACAAAATTAATATCTATTTTAGTAGTCAAAATATTTTGTAAATAGTGCATCTGTTATTATCGTTGCACTTTAAAAAAAATTAATTATCCACAAGTCGATCACACTGTCAGGTTAGGACCGCCAACAGCCTAAGAAGACAAGAGTCTTCGATAGTCTATTGTCGGGGAAAAAAAATTTGTCATCATATATTTTCACCGGGTCCTTGTGACGGGTTCCGATATCGTAGGATGCGATATTATTCCGCCCTACCACCGGACGCCTTTATCATCAAGGCCTTAAACCCAAAAAAAAAGATCGTCCAACTTACGACCTTGCTTGTGTGTTCATATATAGCCACAACTATATATGCGCGCTTATGTAGACGCCTTTATCATCAAGGCCTTAAACCAAAAAAAAAAGATCGTCCAACTTACGACCTTGCTCATATATAGCCACAACTATATATGCGCGCTTATGTGTCAGACATAAACACCTAAAATCAAATCAAGAAGCAAGGAAAGCGAACCGAAAAGAAAGAAATGAAAAAAAGAAAAGAATGCTAACCCGCTTCCAAAACTAGTTTAAGAAAGAAGCAAAAACGGTAGGAGGGTTAGCCTCCAAAACTAGTCTAAGAAAGAAGCCAAAACGGTAGTAGGCTCAGCCTCAAACATTCTCCCGATAGAACACCTCGAATGAGCAATAAAATGGGGCACACTTATCAATAGCTAATTCCCACTTCCGAATTATTGGTATAACAATCCAAAAGAAACGTATCAAAAGGCTCCAATTACTAACCCAAAACATTTCCGAAAAGCACATTTAGAGGATTCCAAGTTGCAACTAAACTTTCCCAACAAATATCAAAAGGATTTTTGGATTGTAGTCAATTCAACTCGAAGAATTGGGCCCTGAAACTCTTTCCAAACATCTTGCAAACCGATTCCCGAAAAGGGACACTCAAATTCTTCCAAACAACAAAGTATTCAATTCTATCTCAAACTAGTAGATATAATGAAGAATAAACCCAACACAACTCAAAGGGGACACCATTCCATAGGTCACTAGTGAGGGCAGCAGGGGAGAACAACCAAAATCAGTACCAGGAGAGCCTGCCCGATGGGCCTTGGGCAAGGGCAGCAAGGAAACCACCAAGCCAACACAAAGAATACTGAAATGACAAATTTCGGGTAGGGACAACAGGGGACCAATCAAAGCCAACACAAGAAAGCCCAATCTACACATTTCGGGTAAGGGCAGCAAGGAAGCAAACCCCCAATCTCAACACAAGATGGCCACAATAAGGCTCTCGAATAGATCCAACAGTAGGAAGCAACCCAAATTAACACAGGAAAGAACCAACAAAGGCTCTCGAGTTGAGCTAGCAGGGAAAACAACCCAAACAAACACAAGGAAGCCACCTAGCTGCTCTCGGGTAGGGGCAACAAGGCAACAACCCACACCGACAGGGAAGCCACAATGGTTGTTCTTGAGTAGGGACAGCAAGGCAACAACCCACACTCACAAGAGAAACCCATGTTGCAGGTTTCGGATAGGAACAACAAAAGAAACCACCAAAACTGACATAACAAGGACTCGGACAGCTGATCTTAGGTGAGAGTAGCAAAAACACCACCAAAACCAACACAGTGAGACCGCAACAAGGGCCTCGAATAGATCCAACAGGGTAAGGCAATCCAAACTAACCAGGAAAGCACCAACAAGGCTCTCAAATAGAGCTCTCGGGTAAGGGCAGCAAGACAACAACCTACACCAGCACAGGAAACCCAACAAGGCTCTCGAATAGAGCTAGCAAAAGAGAAGAAACATGATAAAACCCCAATCCAAAAGATCCACAGCAGAAATAACCATCTGCGTATGATTCAAGTAGAGGGGCAACAAAGGAGCACAAGACAAAACTCCGAAGGCCCCAAAGCCAAAAGTGACCATCTGTATATGTTTCGAACAGAAGGGCAACAAAGAAGCAACAAAACAAAGCCCCAAAATAAAACTCCAAAAGCTCCAAAGCCAACAAAAGAAAAGTAACCACCTACATGCGTCTCGAACAGGGGAAGGGTAGCACTTAAGCCCCAAAGCCAAAAAAAAAAAAAAAAAAGGAAACCATTTACAATCTCGCATAAGGGCAGGGGAGCAGAAATTAAACTCCCAACAACAAGTGGTCAATTTTGTAACCATGTCAAAACCTTGTCGTATAACTGGAGCCAGGAAATCCATCAAACCAAACCAAATATGTTCCAAAATTCCAAAGCCAAATGAGTCCACCAAAAAAAACATTGCACACATATAACCCAAGAACCATTAAATAAACCCAGATAATACAACTTGCGGGTAAAGGTAGCCAGGGACGAACCGATAGAGAAAATAGAGAACTGATAGTGCTGAAACAACCTTTAGATTTCAGCATAAATGTACAGATGTAATAAGAGCACAAGAAAGAAGCCTGCACCTGCATAATACTTGAATAGTTGCCTTTTGTAAGCCTAATACTCTTAGCTAACAGCATGAAGCAATTAGATCAAGGCCAACAGAAACACTAAAAGTCTAAAAATCCATAACTGATAGCAATTTCAAAATGAACTACCAGGTAAGACAAACAAAACAATACGTATGTATTTCCTTTTTTTTCAGTAAAGAAGAAACTTGCTCGAGCCTTTTTTATCCCGTGGAGTGTGTCCAACCTATGTTGAGCAGAGAAGAAGAGCAGAAAAGAGGATAAAATACATTGCTTGAGCTCTTGCAAACAACAAAAGAAAGCCAAAGAACCCCTAAACACCAAGTCCACAAGCGCCTAACCAAGAAGAAATTTCGGCAGTCCCCCCAGGCTCCAAATTTTCGTCACCTCACATAACCCCCCTCTCATGGGACTTTATAGGCGCAGAAGAGAGGGGAGAAGTTCACCGTAACTTACCCCGGGGTGAATCGAACTCAGGGATTGATCCAGCAAAAGAAAACAACCACAACAAGAGCCGCAGGGGTCGAAGGTATCGGGAAGGAGAGTGCTTGCCGCATTCGTGACACAGGGAACAAACTCGCTTGGGTCAACTTACCATAGTGGGAATTGAAGACTCACGAATGAGCTCCTCGCTCAGCGAGACAGACAGGAGACGTTTCGGGAAGACGCAACTTGGGTAGAGAGCGTCGAGAGAGGGTCAAGAGTCAACTCCTCGTCACGTGAGGAGGGGGAAAATACAAGGGGGAAGGCGAGGCTAGGGCTCCACTCGGGATAAGGCATGGGGAGGGGACCATAAGCTCTGCGAAGGAGAGGAGCAGAGGTCGATTTGGGAACAAGATCAAAGGGGCAGCCGTGAGTTAGGGATTTGGAAAATAAAAAAAAAACCCCTATAGGATCATATATATATATATATATATATATATATTGATTTTATAATATTTGATATTTAAATTCCCTCGATTTGCGCTCTTTTCGCTCGTGCACAAGACTATATCAAAATGGATGTCCCTCCTGACTAAATTCAAAGTCTCGGACACATCGGCGCTGTCCGTTTCGTCATCCGGATTTTCTTCGGACGACTTCGCCGACAATCGGGTCGAAAACTCGACAAATTCAAATTTTCTCAAAATTCTCGCTCTTGATCGATCATTCCAGCAATTGATTCGAGTTTGATCAATCGCAAAGCCCTCTACATATGCAAATGACATGAATTTCGATAATTACGTGCATCGAACGTGTGAATTGTGGTATTCGTGCATCGTGAAAGCGCGAGAAGGTCGCAATGGGTTTTCTATGGTTTCAGATTCTATGGGTACTCGACTCGAGCTTCATTACGTTGGTTTTGTTTGACTCAACCAAATATTGAGGATTTAGAACCATCCATATGAAACTGCAAGGAGACAAGAAGTGACTAGAATTTCTAGCTGGTGCGGGTCTCGGACTAGTCCTCTAAGAAAGTCCCACAGGAAGTCCTAAGTCTAGCCATAGGCTTTAAGAAGAAGAGACATCACCAAAAATGAGGTCAACAACCACTACACTGGTCATCTCACTATCTCTCGCCGCCAGCCCAAGAGCGGCTAAGTGCGATCTCACTCGTTATCTCCCTCCCTTGATTCCACGGAGAGAATTCCCCAAGCTCAAGCCTGGATTTGTGAAACCATGTCAAAGGCGGGAGCCACTGCTAGTGGACTTCGAACGAAGGAGAGGCTCTGTCGAGGCTGACCGAGTTAAGAGGAAGACGGAGTAGAACGAAGACGACATAGGCGAAGAAATAATGAGACGACGAGCAGACGAGCGAGAATCAATGCAAAGAAATAGTTTCTCCTTTCCCGCAAGAAGGCTGACGGGAAGGGAGCCTTGACGGTCCTCCAATAACTACCGGTGGTTAGGGCAAAATTTTGGCTCTGATACCATGTCAAAATTCAGAGCCAAAATTTTGAGAAAAATATACTGAATTCTGAATAGGCTCGATGTCTTTTCCCTTTGCTTTCTTTCCATTAAATAATAATCTTACAATCTATTTTAGGTACAAATTATTCTCTATAATCTATTTTAGGTAACTTGATCATATATATTCTTAATCTAAGTATTTAGCTAAAATGAAAATAAATCAGAATAAAAATATTAGAAATATTTTAAATAAGGAAGCTCCTAATTATAGAAAACTTCTAATTTAGCTGTCTGATTTCCGTCATTCCTGATTGACACACCTTCCTTGCAACACAAAGCCATAGTACCCACATCAAAGACTAGATGCCATCTAAACATTGTTCTTACCGTTTCTACCTTCCTAAAACTTGATATTCTCCTTTTGTTGATGTATGTATCATATCTTGCTATGGAATTGTGGACTCTGTTTAAACACTTATTTGCTGATTACCGAGGAACTAGGAGTACATTACAAAAAGGCTGTTGTTGTCTGAAGGATTAAATTCAAAATTCAAAGAGAGAGATCACTCTAATCATTGAGTAAAGAATCAAAGCCTTAGATAAGTTTTTTCTCGCACGAGGCAACACTTGAGGCACCTTTAATTGATTGATAGAAGACCCCTTTAATCCTTTTTTATTCTCTTAATATATTGACAAAATATCAATAGAACCTTGAGAGAAATTGTTGAAGCCTTTTAATCTTTGTATATTCTCTAACATGATTAATAAAATATTAATACACACAAAAATAATTCTCAAACTATTCTAAATTCTCTTTTTAGTCTCTACAATTGAGAGTTTGATCTTTTTAAGGAGTCTCTAAGGATCAAGTTGGTATTAGAGAGTATGTTTCTGGTGTATGGTTCAAACAAAAAAGAGGTTATTAAAGAATGAGCAAACCTTTTATAATCATTGATTCACATGAAAATACAAGAAAGAGGCAACACCAAGAAATAATTGTATAAAATGGGTTTCTTCCAATCTAGTTGATCAAGTGACTAGATTAATGGAACAAATGTTGATGATGATTGAATGTAAAAAAGTGCGTTAAGCTATGTCCACATGAAATTCTGATGAGTCTACTCACTTTGAACTCCTCTAAAAAGTAGAAGGATGGGAAAGGTTAGATTTCTGTTGTTATCAACACCTTTTTTAGTCTAGCGGACAAAATGGACTCATCTGTATTTTTGGTGGCAATCCTAAAGGATATAGCAGCAGGTCCATTATGGACACGCGAGAGTAATTGTTTATCTTGAGGATAAAACTCAGGCAAGAGTGATGAACGTCATCATCAGTACCATCAACCACCAAAAAACTTAATTTTTGCTAATTTGGTTGGGTTTGGCGATCAATACTTATCTTAAATAAGAGGAAGCATTTCTCTTAGTGAAAAAGATGAAAATTTGGGTTGGAGGAAAGCGTTCATGTTTTTACAATGAGCACAACTCTCCAATACTAATGCAGAATGAAAGAACTGTTGCATATCGCCCTGAGATATGATCGGGAATTCATAACTATTATCCCACTCATGAAATTGAGTTATTAAACAATCAGGGAATTGGCATGCTTACTTTATGGGGAAGGAAACTGTTGCACACAGATCACAAACCACTTTAGTATTTGTAGATCTGATCCAAAGCTGCAATAGACCTGATATATGAAGTGGGTGATTTATTTCCTCCAACAGTCAACTTAGAGTCATGTACAAAAAGAGGATTACCAATAAATTGGCCAATATGGCTCTTGGCTAACGCTAAACCTTTCATGTTTAAGTTTTATTATATCCTATAAGAATTTCTTCTTTGAAAGATATTAAATGATTTAAATGTGAGAATCTTATTCATGCTGTATATAGTGCGTGCTAGATTTAAGAGACCAAGTTCAATGGATGTAGGAGATGCACACATCGAAGGTTGCTGGATAGTTTGTAGTGGGGAGGAGTCTATATCGTTATATTTATTGTCCAAAATTGATTTAGTCCATCTCCAATCTCTACTCTAAGTTGGATTACCTGGATTTGTTTCATTTATTGTTAAAAGGGTTACATGCACAATCATTCAAATGTTACTTATCTGAGTTCTAAAGATTCACAGATTTACATGCCATTATTGAATCTGTTTGTGTCATGTTTATTGAATGTGATTGATAACCTTGACTGATTGGTTAGTAACCCTGCTTTTTAATCTGCCTTTTGGTCTTCTCCTTGATCAGGATAGAATTAAGAGATGAGTACAGGCTTGAAAATCGGAGAGCTTTTGGAAATATCTGGTCGGATATGGTCTACGGAGTAACCTTATTCATTCTAATTTATGCAAATAAAAGCAAAGTAAGTTATCAACTTGATTACCTTACCAATTATTCTATTTCTTTTAATTAGCATTGTTTGTATTCTTAAAATTGTTGAATATTTTTTTATGTTGCTATTGATATTCTTATTATATGTTCAACACTGAAAATATTAGCCACTTCCTATTATTACATTATTTGAATTACTTAGCCAAGGGTCCTTTGTATTTTTTGTAGAAAACTGGACAATTTGATATTTTTAAATCTTAAAGGGTTATTCTATCTTTCTTCATGGGCACAAACTTGCTCTTTAATTTATGCAGTGTTGAAGTGGGATGCTATTGGCGTTGGGTTGTTCTAATTTTTCTTCTAGTTCTGATAATTAAGTTTGTGGTCTTGGTTGTAGAGCCAGTTTGATGTATGTTTTTCCTGGATTTGTTTGTAGAGCCTCTGTTCGGCTGTTTGGATGATTGTTTGTGAAATTTTAAAATGTGATTTTAATCATTTTGGATTTAATATAATCTTGAATTGATATGTTCCCAAGTGACCATATCCACTAAGTTAAGAATAATAAGTCTATAAATAGAAGTTTAAGACATACAAAAAGAGAACATTTGACCCAATTAAATTTTCATTGAAAATTTCAATCTTGCATCTGCAAATTGGTTTTGTGATTCTTTTGATCATGGTACAAGTGCAACTACTTCTATAGGAAGTAATTTCCTTGCAACAACTTGAGATCTAGATTTTTTCTTTTTTATGGGTATTTTCGCTTCTCTTTTTGTCATATACATAGTTAGATATTGGCAAGTGTTTTTTAGTTTTTTCAAAATTTTCCACATTTGAAATTCAATTTGTGAAAATTAAATTACAATGGCTCACTGAATTTATATGCTTTTAAACCCACATTTTTCTAAAATTCTTTTGGTCATTCTATAATTAATTAGGTTTTAATTTACCGTTAGTTTACATTTAGATAAAGCATATGGTAAGCACAACTTTAGATCATGAAGAGAGAAATATCTCATAGTTATAGTTCATCTATCATCAATAAATTACGATGGACATAGTTTGGTTTTATAACTATTATATTTGATTATTTTGCAGTGGGGGAAGTAATTGATTCAAAATATATTTATATGCACTTTTTTGTTGTGTTCAGGTTGCTTTGCTGAAGTTTACAGGGTATAAGCTACTAAATAATATATCAGATTCAGGGAAGGCATTTCTCATTATTCTTATTACTGACATTTTTTTGGGGTAAGCTATTCAGTCATTTTCTTTTTGCGCACGTCCATTTGATGATAAGAATGATCATGGTGATGCTGAAGATGCTTGAAAATAAGATCTAATATGGGTACCTTTATGTATTGGTGTAGGACCATTTCAGTACAATCAGCTACTCTAAACGTCTAGTTGGTAAAGACGGAATAACCATGGCTTTATAATTGAATATTTTGTGTCCCTCGACCCTCAAATACCGTCAATCCACAATATGAAAAAACTTATAAAGTATTTTATTTCAAGCCCGCAACTCTTTCCATTTTTTACCATAAGACACGACATTTTTTACCCATTGGGCTGTTTGGTTTGTTGCAAAAGGAGTGCCCAATATTCCTTTTACAAAAGTTTCAAGAATCTGGGTGTTTTGTAGGATGAATTTCAAATGCAGTATAAAATTACAATATATTTGAAATTCTTTCTGTAGTTTATTTTCAATGTATTTGGAATTCGCTAGATGTGAGTGAATTCCATATCTAGTGAATTCCAAATACACCCTGATACCGGAGTTAACCCAAACCACAAAGAAACACAAATTTTATTGTTGAAATTCAAATAGCTTATAACGACGACTTTTCAAAATAGGAAGCAAATGGTAAACGCATAAAAAGACACCGTAGGGCGACGATGATGGGGATGGATGGTTGCTGGTAGGAGGTGGTGGTGACAACAGAGTGTTTGGAGATGGGTTGGCTGACCTGTCGGAGGCAACATGTGTCAATATTTTTGAGCAAATAGGTTGAATGTCTTTTTCCTTTGCTTCATTCCAATAAATAATGGTTTGTACAATCTCTTTTAAGGTAACCTAATAACTATTCCTACTCTAAATAAGAAGAGAATATGTACATTTAAAAGAAATAAATCGGAAGAGAGAAATTTGGAAATAATTTAAATAAAGAAGCTCCTAATTATAGGAAACTTCTAATTCAATAATTCAATTGCCTGATTTCTGTGATTCTTGATTGATATTCCCCCTCAAATTGATATTGATTGATCAAGAAGTATCAATTTGCCAACAAGAAATTGACGACGTTGTTGAGAAAGTGTGTCAATAGATCCCAAAATCCAAGAAACAGTCTGAGCATCCTTTGCCTCCCATTGACCAAGATCTTTCGGCTCTGTAGGTGTTGGAGAAGATCCATCAATATGACCTCAAAACTCCCTTACTTTCAAAAACATCTTAAACTGAAATTCCCATGCTACATAATTTCTTCTCGTAAATCTGATAGCTAAGATTTCAGAAGACATTCTAAACAGAATTATCGCTCCCAAGTTGATTACCAAGAAGCAGACGCAATCAAAGGCGAAGCAATCGATGGCAAACGAAGGTGGACTAAACAGTCGAAGGAGGTTAAAGACGTCGGAAGCTGGCAACGAAGATGGAATGAGCTCGAGTAAAAGCTGGAGACCAATGATTCCAAAGGCAAGTCATGACCAATGATTCAGATCGGATCAAGACGTGGCTCTGATACCATGTCAATATTTTCGAGCAACTAGGCTGAATGCCTTTTTCCTTTGCTTTCATTCCAACGAGCAACTAGGCTGAATGCCTTTTTCCTTAGCTTTCATTCCAATAAATAATAGTCTGCACAATCTCTTTTAGGTAACCTAATAACTATTTATACTCTAAATAAGGAGAGAATACGTATACTTAAAAGAAATAAATCAGAAGAGAGAGATTTGTAAATAATTTAAAGAAGGGAGCTCCTAATTATAGGAAACTCCTAATTCAACTACCTGATTTCTATGATTCTTGATTGATAGCAGGGAGGAGAGTACGGTGTTGTTGTTGTGTTGTTGGTGAAGGGTATGAGCTGGTTGGGGGTGGATTGTAAGGTGGAAGGAGGGTTAGCTGGACTATAGATGGAGGAGAGGGGTTGGCTGGCTGGTAGAAGGCAACATGGAGGGGTGTATGGCAGGGGGAATAGCGGGAAGCAGGGAGATGAAAAATGATGAGACTGGATAGACCTCATATATCTAATAGTTTAAATAGCTGGGCACGATACCATAAATGATATGTCATCTCGAAGAATGAATGTATCACTTATTGGTAGACTTAACTATGTAAACTTAAAAGTTTATGACTCTATTTTGGTCTGCGAAATTTATAGCCGACAAATTCCCTTTTCCAATACACAAGTTATATAGGGTTTAGATTAATTTGGATTCTTAATTCCTTATATAGGCAAACCCCTATAATTAATTATATCTTAGACAACCGAAGTCACTTAAGAAAACTCTCGATTAAGATCGGAGTTTCGTCTTTAAGAATTCAACGTTTATGTTTCCATGATTGCTGATAGGAAAAGTCAAGTGGGATAGGTTCAAGTAGGAGCAGTTATTTTTAGAATCCAAATGAGTGAAAAAGTATGAGATATCGAAGATACTGAAGAAACTTCAGTGGCACCTCAAACTAACTTATGATTTTGCTTTACATCTTTGAAAGAGAAATTATTTGATGTTTCGTTCCTGTAAGTTCTTTAGATATTTGAGACTTTTATTTACATGTCATATGTATATGACCCGAGAAAATAGAAGGGTTTGTCGTACCAAACGACGACCTCGGAATCCTAAAAGCTTAGGACTTATACCATACGATATAAAATCGTAGGATGTCCTAAAAGATAATGTGAGGATTTACGTCGTACCGGACGAAGAACCTCGCCTATCCTAGGGTACTGTATAAACATGCCAAAAAGGTATTAACTAAAAGCATGAGTACAAGTGAATGTATACAGTGCAATAAAGAAAGAAGAAGCTATGTAACAAAGTACACTAGAGAAAATACAGTGCAATAAAGAAAGAAGAAGAAGCTATGTAACAAAGTACAGTAGAGAAAATGCAAAGAACATGTAGAAATGTACAATACAGTATAGAAAGAAATGAAATATACATTAAAAAAAGTAAAGAAAATAAATAGATAAAAGCGTACCTGGTTAAATTTTGTTGATGCTTCAAAACAGATTGCAATTGCATAATATAAATGGATTAGATAAACATTTGCAAGTTATATATAAAAGGCTTAAAAAGGAAGTTAAATGATAAGCATATGAAAATTCAAAGTGGGGTATAAGATTTTAATTTGGGGATAGGCGCAGACTAGACTTTATGTTCTCTAATCTCGTAGGCAACCAAAACGTCAAAGTCTATATATCAATATCAATTAAAAGTCACCAGTAAATCACCCCTAGAATCAGACAATTCTAATCCTTACCACTTAGTTGATGAATGAACCAGTGTGTAGTATCTGAACTTTAAAAAGAAATGTAATATCTGTTCTTATAGTATCTGAATTTTAAAAGAAAGGTGCAGTGTGTTTATATGCAATATCTGATATGTGATATCTGGTGCGTAATATCTAGTGTATAACATGATGTGTAGTTTCCGGTGTATAGTATGTGATATGTGGTGATGTGTAATATCTGGTGTAGAGTATGTGATATGCATGATGTGTAGTTTCCGGTGTATAGTATGTGATATGTGGTGATGTGTAATATCTGGTGTAGAGTATGTGATATGTCACAAATGTAGTATTTGTTGTGTAGTATGTGATATGTGGTGATGTGTAGTATCTGATGTATAGTATGTGATATGTCACAAGTGTAGTATCTGTTGTGTATTGTGATGTGTCACAAGTGTAGCATTTTCCGTTGGTTCACAAATTTCTTAAGGATAGGGATAGAACTACCAACGATTCAAATGATGAAAAGGGCATCTATAATTGAATATTGATTTAAATTTCAGCTATAGAAGCATGAATATAACATTTTGCATCATTGTCTTTTACCCTGCATCTCAAACTTATAAGCCACCTCGATGTTTCATATGCTTATCAAATAATTTTTAGATATCTCATGTCAAAAGATCTCGAGAGAAATTAATTTCCAAAAGATTCTATAACATCATCCTCCCACCTTCAAGTTCAAACTTTAAAAACATCACATATTTTATATACAAATTTCTCAAAAGTAGGTTTATATCTTCATATTATCAGGTTCAACCATGGAGAACAGCATAACCTGTTTGAAAAGCCAAGTTAAATAATAACAGTTGAAGTTAAATTTCATACTGACCTTCTTTCCCGAATATTAGGCCTGAATTGAGATCTAGCCTTATAAAAAAAAAAAACTTTGAGCCCCACATAACAACAGCTCCATAGGTAATGGTTATATAAACAGAACGATTAAAGGATTCAATTTCAAGCACGTGTACTCATCGTGAGAGTAGAATGTAAGAACAATTGAAGATTATAGAGTAAGCTTAAGCCACCTCTTCTTCATAAATTCAAGCCGAAGTTATTATAAATTTGTAGACAGTAAAGAATCGCATACCATAAATGGCCAATATCGAAAATCCTTCTCAGGCCATTCCCAAATCTAATTTAATATATCATGCTATGAAATTATAAGCAACATCAAAACACTCTTGATAGCTTTTGAAACATATAGTTAAAAGATCTTTACAAATGTTCTTAATCAAATACAATTCAGCATTAATCCCCAACGGGAATATATATTCCTGTAACAAAATTGTAAACTATAACCAAGAATATTTATGACATAAATTCTTTCCCCAAAGAGCAATTCATTCTCGCATGAAGCAAGCAAAGGCAAAACCATCGAATATCTATTACCAATTTTAAAATCACCCTTATTCTATTTGCAGTGAAAAGGGACAAAACAATAATAACTCAGTAACAAACCAATCTTCCTCAATAAGCATCATGTATCCATTGATCCATTTTTTTTTAAACAATATTCAATATTATGCTTCAATGTTTAACAATGTTTAAGAACTACTAATGATGTAAGCCAAAAGAAGAAATCCAATTTCTTGATAAATCGAAGTAGATTTCACCCTGATTTGCTAATAAACATGAAAATCCCTTTTGTAATCCATGAAAAATGAGGCAAATACTAATGAGGAGAAGTTCTGTAAATAGAAAAAACTTTGTTGAAGCAAAATATTTCATCCTGCAATCAAGAACAAAACAAGGAGAAGGGAGAATTCTTACTTTCAGGAACTGTAAAAGAAAACTCAGAAGCAGAATTTCTCAAATCGCAAGAAAGAAGCACCAGCCTAAAATTCTTCCTTAGCGCATGAATCAAAATCCCAATCCCGAAACTCTCCCCCAAAGGAGGTATTTATAGCCGAAAAGGGGAAGAGGTACTTTACCAACTAATCTACCGGCGGTGAAGAGAAAAACCGCAAGAGGCAAGAAAATACCTATATTCAAGCATAGAAAGGTTACCATATTCAATTGGGCGGGAAAATCTGTTAGAGAATGGTTACCAGCGAAGCAACCGACAACGAGAATCGGTTAGGGCTCGGAAGGAAGGAAGGTGACCGGAGAACTGGAAGGAAGCTTCGAGATCTTAACCGAAAGAGGGGCAACTGTTTCGGCCAAGAGGAGGTGTGAGCAAGGGGGAAGTCGAATGAACCGTGTGCTTGAGTTTATTATTTTTTTTATTAAAAAAAAAAACTGCTTTATTTAAATTCGTCATTTTACGCACAATTCGGATCAATTCGGAATCTTATCAAAATAGGTGTCATTCCTAGGTGATTTCGATGTTCCGAACATGCCGGCGCAGTTTGTCATGCCGGTGCAGTTTGTTTCGTCATCCGGAGTCACTTAGACAAATTTGTCGAATATCGTACAAATTTTACTTAAATCATGCGCGTCACGAGAAATGAAGTTATATTGGTCCGATCGGAGCTGTTTAGCAAGTATATCGTTGACCGGTCCTCGCATAAGCGACAATCAAAGTCAAGTAGACTGCTCGATGCGGCAAGTCAAACGTCGCACGCGTCATGGGGTCCACCTATGTCTTTCAAATTCTTTTAGAAACTCAACATGAGCTTCAATACGTCGGCTTTAATCAACTCAACCAACTGCTGAAGATTTAGAACACATGCCGGCGCAGTTTGTTTCGTCATCCGGAGTCACTTAGACAAGTTCGTCGAATATCGTACCAATTTAACTTAAATCGTGCGCGTCACGAGAAATGAAGTTATATTGGTCCGATCGGAGCTGTTTAGCAAGTATATCGTTGACCGGTCCTCGCATAAGCGACAATCAAAGTCAAGTAGACTGCTCGATGCGGCAAGTCAAACGTCGCACACGTCATGGGGTCCACCTATGTCTTTTAAATTCTTTTAGAAACTCAACATGAGTTTCAATACGTCGGTTTTAATCAACTCAACCAACTGCTGAAGATTTAGAACCGTCCATATGAAACTTCAGGGAGCTAAGAAATGACTTGAATTTCTAAATATTGTGGGTCCTAGTCTAGCCTCTAGGAGAATCAAAATAGAAAAATCCTAAGGCTATATCCTAGGGTGAAAGGGAAAGTAAGACCTCAAAGTTGAGGTCAACAGGAGATGGGGGTGCAGGAGGATGGTAGCAAGCAGGAAAGGAAATATACACACCACCTTGGGACGAGTTACGACTAGAACACCTTTTCGTCGGCATTTACTGCTCTATAAGGGAAAAGGGTGATGCCGACGGCTATCCAAAAATAAATCTTAGTCAAAATATAGCCCTAAATAAAACAAATGACAGGTTTATGGTGGTAGAGAGTAAGGAGGACTTGCTGCAACCCTAACCCAAATAATTGGGTTGGTTGGCCCCCCGCCTCCCTCGTTGAACTGGTCCAGCCTTCCCAGCTGGGTTGGCCCCAGTTCAGTAACCCCACATCACATCGCTTTGCGTAATGTTGCTCGCTGTCATTGGCCGCTACAGACACCCTTTGCTGGTAGCCATCCGCCGCTCACCTTTCGCCAATCTCCAACACAATCCCTTTGTCGCTGGTCGTCGATAACATATTTTACATTGATTTTATTTTTCTTCAAAAAAATAAAAAAATGTAAAGTACTCCATTTACTTTACACTAACCAAACAACCTCTTACAAATATCATATATTACTTTTGCACTATATTTTTTTTATAGCGCATTCCTTTTTCAGCAAGCCAAACAGCATCCGCGTTTCTCACCGTTTTGCGCTTAATTGCATAATAAAGGATGCAAACTTATTATCTGCCATGACATGATTTGATTTTGTGCCACTTGGTGCAACTAAGTACTACAAAAGCTCGATTTTTTGGAGAAAGAATAGACAATGCTTCAAACCCCATGGTCTTGCTGCTCCAACTCTTCAATGTGGTGAATGAAAACCTCCTTTCACTCGATTGTCAATTGTGATCAGATTCATATTACTTGATCATCTGCCATTAATTGCGAATGTACATTACATTTGTTTTCTTGCTCTCTTTATAACCTCCTTTCACTCGATCGTCAATTGTGATCAGATGCATATTACTTGATCATTTGTCTTTAATTGCGAACGTACATTACATTTGTTTTCTTGCTCTCTTTATACCCTTTCATGATATTTGTAGAGAATATTTGTTATATCAATGAGGCATACGACAACAACAACAACAATAAGACCTTTATCCCACTAAGTGAGGTCGGCTATATGAATCTTTTTTCTCCATCCATTAATTGCGAATGTACATTACATTTGTTTTCTTGCTCTCTTTATAACCTCCTTTCACTCGATCGTCAATTGTGATCAGATGCATATTACTTGATCATTTGTCTTTAATTGCGAACGTACATTACATTTGTTTTCTTGCTCTCTTTATACCCTTTCATGATATTTGTAGAGAATATTTGTTATATCAATGAGGCATACGACAACAACAACAACAATAAGACCTTTATCCTACTAAGTGAGGTCGGCTATATGAGTCTTTTTTCTCCATTGCGTCCTATTTAGTGTCATATTTTCATTTAATTCTAATAAATTAAGATCATGTTTTATACAATATGCTCGAGTCTTCCTAGGTCTACCTCTGCCTTTCTTAACATAAGTCGAATCTGAAACATCTGCTCTTCTAATCAGATCATCAAATGGTTGAAGTTTAATGTGAAGATGAGGCATAACTAAACTGAAAATAACCTTTGAAAAAAATAAGGAAGATTTACATATATACCAAGTATCTAATACAAATTTTAATTTTTACATACATGCCACATTTCTCTATGCATGAAAAGCTGTATTTAATTATCTAATACAAATTTTAATTTTTACATACATGCCACATTTCTCTATGCATGAAAAGCTGTATTTAATTATCTAATACAAATTTTAATTTTTACATACATGCCACATTTCTCTATGCATGAAAAGCTGTATTTAATTTTTAGAAAACTAAAATAGTGGTATTTTTTATGTGATATGGAATATTTGGCTGGTTTAAATGTAAAAGGTAAAATTTGTCTGTTAGATATGTAAATTCATAAGAATTGAGTCGTATATATGTAAATGCTTATAAAAATAAATATTTGTTAAATGAGGTTTGTTTTAATCTAAGAAAGATTGAAGCAGTGCAAGTTGATCGACTGTGCTATAGGATTCAAGTTATAGCTAACAAAGAGGCCATTGCAGTGAAGCTGGTGTGGCAACAAATAGGATGTTTAAAAAAAGGGATAATTACATACAGAGCACCCGAAACATTGATATTTACAAATCTAGCGCCCAGGTGATTTTTTTTAAGTACGGAACCCATGCATTTAGACATGCCACAATCAAACTATTGTGAATTTGATAACAATGAAAAATAAGGGTTCATAGTTTTATCATGTGATATGCATATAATTTTTTTTTTGGAAGTCTTGTGCCCAATAATCTTATTTTTTGGGGAATATTACATACACACACCACTATTCTTAGGTATTTACACTGCTAACACACCTAAAGTTTGATATTTAAATTTATAATATTTTGGTGCTATAAACTTTATGCATTAAAAGTTTGAGTTGTAAGCATGTAAATATAAATGTTTAGGTGTTTGATTTGTAAATATTTAAGATTTGTGTGATATGTATGTGAATACCCCTATTTTTTTGTTCTAGCTCGCTTTTTTTTTCGAGTGGCCGTATAGAAATACGTTTAGTCCACTAATATAACCACATATTACATAATTGTGGAATTTCAGGTACCATTCAGAGTCTGGTTGGCAGGCTCTTATAGAAATAATTCTTGATCATTATGGTTTAGAAGTTGATCAAGCTGCAATAACCATTTTCATCTCCACCTTCCCTGTCTTCATTGACGCTTCTGTCAAGTTATGGGTAAGTTGCATAATGTTGCCTGCACCGTACTTACAGAGAATATGTTCTACGTACATACCACTTGATTCTCATGTATTTACGTTTCGAAGACATAAGCTTCAATTTTTTAAATATATGTCACCTGTCCTGAGCGATTATTGCGTGCGGAAGGCGCACGCACCACTGTCATACAGCCGCGATGTGCGGCTGTGATCGGAGGGAGGCAGCCGGAATTGGGGGGGCCTACGTGCGCCCTCCGCACCTAATAATTAGACCACCTGTGCTATGCATGAATTGAGTGGCATTTAGTAATAGGTCAGAATTGGGTGGAATTTATGTAAATGCTCCAATAGTAAATGTTGTTTCCATGTCTTCTAGAACCTAAAGTGTTTTCTAGAACCCAAAATATTAGAGAAAAGAATTCAAATGGTCCCCTGATTTCTTTAGGGGGCCAAAATAGTCCGAGGCTTTGAACAAGGGCAATTAATCTCCGGACTATCTAAACAACGACTAAAATAATTCTTATGCTTTTTAAATGGGGTCCAAAAGTATTTTATTGGGAGACCATTTTGGTTGCTATTTAACTCTTTTGGGATAGTTTTTTGTCTGTTTTGCATTTTAAACCTCCATCACAATTCTATTGTGGTTGGAAATTCTTTTTTTAAATCTGGCCTATGAAAGTGTTGTGTCTGTAATTAAACTGTTGTTTATTTGAGGAACTTTTATTTTTTGGTTAATTTCTATTGTGGTTGAAAATTCTTTTTTTAAACCTGACCTATGAAAGTGTTGTGTCTGTAATTAAACTGTTGTTGTATGATTTCTTAGAAAAAAATTATATATTTATAATTTTCACCTCAGTCTTCTAAGGATTTGTTTCATCCATCATAATTTTACGGCCACATTTTTAAAAAGCTGCAACCATCCCAAATAAATTTTCAATTGGCATTTTCTATAGTTTGACCTCCTGCTAGATAGTCAGGGTATTATTTTGATTCACTTCTCTAAATTATGAGAACATAAAACCCTTCAATTTTGGAAGATTTACATGTGCACCACTCAATTCTTTATGTATATACATATCTAACACATAAAATTTAATTTTTACCTACATGTCATCTTGCATGTGCATGAAAAGATGTATTTCAAGACCGCTCATTTTTGTGACAAGCAAATTCTTAGTGGCTCTTTTCTTTTGATGCCTATAGATGTTGATAGAGAACTCTCTACCATACTTGTAGATGACAGGTCTCTTTGTTATGCATCATAGATGCATCTTTGCACGGTATTGTTCCTTTTGCTGATTTTTTAATGCAAATGTGTATTTTCATGAAAAGTGTATTTCATAAAAGTTGGTATTTTTTTTGTGATATTAAAAACTTGGGGGATATAAATGTAAAAAGTACAGCTTGGGTGTTATATACGTAAATGCATAGGAATTGGATGGTTCCATTTTCCAGACATTTAAATTGCAGGACACATGTGAAAGTTTCTAGCCTGTTTTTTTATTTATTTATTTTATTATTTTATGTTTGTGCAGCTGTTCAAGTTCCTGCCAAAATTATCTCCAAATGTAGCCAACATCTTTGACGAAATGAAGCGTCATTAGAGGGGAAAATCTGAATTCATCTGCAGCCACTGCATCAGGCCAACATAATAATAATAATTCTTATTAAATTTTAATTAGAATGATCTTTATATTCACATTTATTCTGTGTTGGGGTAATATAAATTTTGATTTTTTTCATTTATGTCAAAATGAATTAAATAGATGTAAAATTATACAGAGGAGAATTGCAAATAAAAAATTATAGCCGCGTCTGACTTTAGAAAAAAATATTGATATAAAATATGTTAGGACTCCAATCATTGTCTAGCACGTGTACAGTTTGGGTCCACCGTGTATTAAATTATTTAATTTTTTTTATTAAGAGGGTTGGACTTTACTCGTGGCAGACAGTGATTGGAGTCTTGATGTATTTTTGCATCATGCCTCCTCATGTAATGTTTTCTCATGAAATGGGTACTTATGTGATCAAATGTCAAGCTGTAATTAGGGGTGTAAACAAGCCGAACACGAACTGAGCCTTGGTTCGCTCGTGTTTAGGCTCAGCTCGTGTTCGGCTCGATTATATTTCGAGCTCAAAAAGAGTGTTCGTATTCGGCTAGTTTGCTTAGCGAGCCGAGCACGAGCTGTTCACGAAAAAAGAGTCGTATTCGGCTAGTTTGCTTAGCGAGCCGAGCACCGAGTTGTTCACGAAAAAGAGTCGTTTTGACAAATCTAATCACTCAGCCATAAGATGTTAAGGGTTGGGAGATGTTTAAGAGTTGGGGCAATATTTAAAAATTATTGATTATATTAAAACATCATTTGAATCTAATTTAATATTTTTTATTTTATTTTCTTAATTAATGCTTTTAATTGATTTTAAATCTTTGTAGCTTTGTAGTTAATTAATTTTTTAAAAAATACTACTCAACGATGTGTGTGTGTGTGTGTGTGTCTATATATATATATAATTGATGAGTAGTATTTCAAGTCAAGTTTATGTTCAGCTCGTTAACTTGCTGAATGAGCCGAGCACGAGTTGTTCGCGAACAACAAGCCGTTTTTGACAACCCTAGCTGAAATACCATATTGAGTGTGACAAATAATTTGACAACGCTAGCTGAAATACCATATTGAGTGTGACAAATAATTTTAATATCTATATTATAATTACTGAAGAAGAAATAATATGTGGATTTAAATACATACCACAATATTTTTCATATTTACCAATCTTTAGACTTAAACTTTTGGCATCACATCTTCTAAAGAGATGCATATTTTCACGCTAGTTTGAACAAAATAGTGGCATATCTGTAAATATGAAATTTTAGATGTTGGATATGTAAATATTAAAATTTTAATGGTGGTACATATGCAATTCTCATATTAAAATAATAAAAAAATAAATTTGACATCCTTAAATATGAACCAGGGTTGCAAATAATAGTTCCAATAAGAGAGATTTACATGCCACTTAATCAGTTATGTGTTTACATATTTAAAAATTAAATTTTAATTTGTCTAGTTTTTGTCTTTTTATGCATGAAAATGTTTATTTTATTTTTGGGGAATTTATTTTTACATAAAAAAAAAAAGTCATTCAGAAGAAACAAAAAAAACGTAGCAAAAAAAAAGAAGAACGTAGCAAAAAAAAAGAAGAACTTCATTAAGATTTTACATATGACACAAATCAATAGCGATAAACCAACCATCCAAAAGAACTTATAAGGTCAAACATTTCTTCAAATACCTCTAAAACCCACCAAAATAAAATAAATTAAACTCAAAAAGAAAAAAAAAAAACACTTACAAATATAATAAAAACTCCAAAAAAATTAATATCAAATACATAAAGAACAGAAATAAACATGTAATACAAATACGATAATCAATGAATCTCTTCAACAGTCATTACAATTAATAATATGAATACTCAAATCACAATTCTACTATCGCATTTGTAATTCATTATCTCAAATTTGTCATATCGCTTGCACCTTCCCAATCATATGTGCAGGTCTCAAGAATATCATTTTCAGCACGTGAAAAAGACTGTTGAAGATGATACTCAAATGTCTTGGCAAGAACATGCTCATGATCTTTGTTTGTCCTGCACAAGTCGATGTCGTTGCGATATGGATGTTGTCGAATATAATTGTGAAGAGTCATCGTGATAATCAAAATATGCATCTGTTTGAGAAACAGTCAAGATGACATATTGCGAAGTATAACCCATTTCTTCTTTAAAACATCAAAAGTCGTCTCAATGACACTGCGTCGGGAGTAATGTCTTTTATTGAATATTTCTTTTCTGTCTTGCATGACACTGTTGTCTCGCTCAAAGTCAGGAATGTGGCATCTTATTTCAGGATATAGCTTGAGATACCCTCCCTGCAACGGATACTCAACATCAACCAAGTAGTATTTACCCGATGTGAATTGCATATTAGTATTGAGTGAAAAATGAATTATGAGAGTATCTCAGTCTCAAACGAACCTGTGGGTGGATGTGGAAAGTCGTACTTATTTTTCTGTATTATTGCTATGAAAATTCGACTATCATGTGCATTGCCCTCCCAACTGGACATGACAAAGGTGAAACACATGTTAAATTCGCTTACCACCATGACATTCTGCATCGAGGACCCACAATGTTTGATGAATGTAATCTTCTCGTTATTTGAAAGGCGTACATCAATACGTGTTTCATCAATTGTTCTAATACAATTCTAGAAAGATAACAAAGGATTATGTAATTACAATATTATTTTGAAAATTGAATGCAATAAAATGAAGAAATTCTGTTAAAGTATGACATATATCACACATCATGTGAAATCTATATGTGGGTCTTTTCGAATGTAGGATGTGTTGGATTTGGGACTTGTGATAAAAATATTACAAGTGCATTCAACCATATCGAGAAATATTTGCAAATTATTTTAGAGGACTGTTGAAGTTGCTCTATATTTTATCGCATTCCTGATGAGCCACAAAATTCATGATTTCTGTGTAGTTCCTCCAGTAGATCGGTGAAAATTGCTTGTGTCATGCGAAAAATATTGTTAAATCTCGCTGGGTGACCCACAAGCAACTCCTCAACCTATTTGTCACCAGTATATGAGGATGACATACAAAGGAAGCGCTCTATGTACAAATTATAACATTCATACATAAGCATACGACAACTGCAACTCTTCTTCTACACCTCTTTCTAGTTGCATCCATTTATTTTGGTATTGAAGTGACTAATACATAAGCATCAATGAATTAGCTGCAATCGTATAATGTTACGAACAAAACAAACATAAGCAAATAACGTTACGGAAGTAAATAAAAAATATGACGAGGAATAAAAAACTCTCTACAAAGCAATTTAAATATCCTAAGTGAAATGAACAATAATAAACAAATATAAATGCCCCAAAACGATTGCAAATAAAAAAAAAATCTCTCAAATGTTCATACTCTCATAAAAATATCGTAGGTACACCATCCTGCTGCTAGCGGACATCCTAATGAAAGATTATCTCCGGGTCGAATTTTCAAACAACTTCATATAAAATAAAGACAGTCGCAAGCCCTCAAAAAATTCAGGAATTGCATTCAGGATTTGCAGAACCTGATGTACAAAAGTTGCTTGAGATGTGTTTACATATCTGACACCTAAACTTTCAAATTTACATTTATAACTTTATCAATAAAAATGTCTATTACTTTTTTTAAAAAGTAGGATCCAAGCTTTTTTTTTTGGAGGATAAAAGCTAGTTTGGCAAACTAGAGGACAATGATCGAATAATTCCTCAATTTTCAAGAGGTCATGGAGAATCTTTGCAATATTCTGAGGCATGTCATCCCACAGACTCGTTTTTTTTGTTACTTGGTCTACTATTGTTGGAGAGCACGTTATGAGAAGACTCATAATCAACCTTTTGACACTTATAATGTAATAGTTGCAACCCTCCTTGAGGCACTCACCCAACTCATCTTTATTATTTCTTGGAGTAGTATGATGCTAGCTGACCTTAAGGTTCAGTTTGTTTTCCCTTCTCAAACCCTGGCCCCTATAGGTGATTATAGACGGTGCCCTTATTCTGTATAGTTTGACAAAAATTGGAGCAATCATTGGAGATGATGAGGGATACAACATTATTTTAATGGGATAGAATTTCACTCATTGGGAGTAGCCATTCATAAAATTTGTTTACCATGGATGTTCGAGAGTATAGACCTCATTATTGAAGAAGATAATTCTAATATCATGCAATTTGTATGCTCTACTATGCAAAGTAGAGTTTGGCAAAAGCAGCCTGCAGAGGCTTTTGATCTTGTTTTTCTTCTTAGCTTTAAGCAAGTAGTGATCTTTTTAACTTTTAGGGATTGTACAGGGCGACACGTTTATTTTTGTGCCAGGCTTGCCCTTAATGGTCCTTTCATTTTTATGCATACATATGAGAATAGTAAGCTCTCGTTCATTATTGCAGAGGATATATCACACTCTTGTGTAGCATAGGTGTATACTTGCATAGTTTTTGTACCATTTTGTTTGAGAAAATATAGCGTCCGGAATTTGGACTCAATCCATCGGCGGGCAAGGGCTTTTTTTTCCTCTTCCTCTTCTCCAGTGAATCGTGTCCGTTGTACCGACTATGGATGCAGTATTTTTTCTTTTTCTTTTTCTTTTATTTTAATGAAAACTACAATATTTCAAGAAAAAGTGTATTTTATTTTTCAAAAGTTAAAATGATGCATTTTTTATGTGATATGAAACATGTGGGCCATATAAACATAAAAAAATAAAATTTAGATGTTAGATAGGTAAATACAAAGAATTTAGGTGATATCTAATAAGTATGTAAACGTCCCTTATTTTGATCATATAAATTTTAAATATTTATGTTTAATAATTTTTCACATAGATTTATTTTTCTTGCTTTTAAATATAAATCAATTTATTCTAAATCTCTAACAAAAATGTTTTAAGGAATTTTGAAGGTTTTATCACTATTCAATATTCTGCTATATAAAAAAAAAGATTTTAAATTATAAAATATATTTTTATTTTAAATTAAAAATACAAATATAATAAAATAAGATAAAAAATTAAAAAAAACCAAAAATGATCTCAGATGACCTAATTTTTGCGTTGATAATTTTTATTTTTTAAAATAAGTTTCCAGTATATTTTTAATATATATTTTTTAAAATTTAGAATTTTTTTTTAAAAATATAAATAAATATAAATGATTGATCTCTCAGAACAATTCTTCTAAATCCCGCTGAAAAACAATCCTCGTTGCATGGAGTAAGGCCCTGACCCTTCGCCAAAACCCTAGGAACAAATCTCTCCTCGCGGAATCCTCCCCTTTTCCACGTATTCATCTCTCATGGAGGAGCTCGTTACCGGCACCATTGACAACATCTTCTCCGGCGCCGACAAAGAGGTTCTCTCTCTCTCTCTGCTCTGTCGCGCTCTTAACTGAGTTCAAAATGCTTTTGAGGATGCCTCTTCGAGATTTTTTGATGAAACGGAAGCTAACTGTGCTTTACATGTTTTAGGTTCTTGTGGACGTCGTGCGATTGATCCAAAAGCAGGGGTTGAATAGCTCTCGGGGAAATTGGAAAGAATTTCTGAACTCCTACGACAGGAAACTGGGTGATTCTTTGAGTGATCCTTCAAAAAGGTCTGCGGATGTTCTTACAGCTTTCCTAAAGAGCTTCAATCAGACCAAAGACTTGATGGTACTGCAGGAATATGGTGAAATTTCTGCAATTAATTTTCCTTATATGGGAATCTTGAATTGAGCTGTTTCTTTTTTTTTCAGTTTATAGGTAAAATATTCAGGCACTTTAGGGATCAGAGAGCCTTTGAGATGCATATTAAGAATTCCCTAAATGAAGAGACCCCTGAACAGGTACATTGTGCATTAGCAGAATAAATTTGGGAAGATTTACCTGCCACACAATTCCTATGTATTTACATATCAAACACCTACAGTTTGTTTTTTGCATCTATACGACTTAATTCATGCTTAAAAAAGTGTGTTTCACTTTTTAAAGTCAATAAAAGTTATATTTTTAGTGTGATATGAAACATTTGAGTGTTATAAATGGAAGG
This sequence comes from Phalaenopsis equestris, assembly GCF_001263595.1. NCBI lineage: Eukaryota > Viridiplantae > Streptophyta > Magnoliopsida > Asparagales > Orchidaceae > Phalaenopsis > Phalaenopsis equestris. The sequence continues at coordinate 1,424,863 of NW_018164801.1, forward strand.
GGCATTTTTACATACCACCCAGTTCCTATGTATTTACCTATCTAATACCTAAACTTTACTTTTTTACATTTATACCACTCAAATCTTTTTTGTCACATCAAAACACCATCAGTTTAATTTTTAAGAATTGAAATACACCTTTTTCAACCATTGACCACATCGTCGAGAGCTTGTCTCCCACCGGGTGCCCGTTTGAATCACACTGAACCCCACTAACTGTAGCACCTTTAATGCTTACCCTGCAAAAAATAAAAAGTACCTTTTCATGCATAGGTAAGGTGACATACAACAACAACAACAACAATAACAAAACCTTTATCCCACTAAGTGGGGTAGGCTACATGATTTTTTCTCCATACATGAATCTTTTTTCTCCATTGAGTCCTATTTAGTGTCATGTTTTCATTTAATCCTAATAAATTAAGATAACTTTTTATACAATAAGCCCAAGTCTTTCTAGGCCTACCTCTGGCTTTCTTAACATAAGTCGAATCTAAAACATCTACTCTTCTAATGGGATCATCAAATGATCGACATTTAATATGATCAAACCATCTTAGACGACTCTTTAATTTTGTCTATCGCTGGAGCTACATCAACCCTATCATGTATATATTCATTTCACATTTTGTCTCTAAGTGTTTAGCCACTCATCCACCTAAGCATTCTCATCTCAACAACACTTAACTTAGTTTTATGCTTCTCTTTTAAAGGCCAACATTCAACGCCATAGAACATTGTAGGTCTCACCACAATTATATAAAATATTCATTTCGGTTTAAGCGATACTTTTCTATCACACAACAGGCTTGAAGCATTCCTCCACGTCAACCAACCAACTTAAATTCTACTAATAACATCTCCATCAATATCGCCATCAATTTGAACAATATAACCGAGATATCTAAAGTGTTCACACCTTTTAATAATTTGATCACCTATAGTTACATTTCTGTCACCAGAGCTACTACCAGAGCTACTACTACTAAAATTACATTCCATGTATTCAGTTTTAGTTCTACTCAAATGAAGGCCTTTAGATGCCAAGGTAGACCTCCATATTTCAACTTTTTTCTGAGCTTTTTCTCTCATCTTATCTGCGAGAAGGATATCATCAGCAAAAAGCATACACCAAGGTACATCTTCCTGTAAGTGTCCAGTAAGACCATCCATAACTAAAGCAAAAAGATATGGGCTTAAAGCCGATCCGTGATGTAAATCAATAGAAATAGGAAAATATTTGGTAAATCATCCTTTGGTTCGATTACAAGTAACAACTCTTGTATACATATCTTTAATGACTTGAATATGAGTCATATCAACTCTTTTCTTCTCAAGAACTCTCTAAAGGATATCACTTGGAATCTTATTGTAAACTATTTCTAAATCAATAAAAATCATATGTAAATCCTTTTCATTATCTTTGAACTTCTCCATCAAACCTCTTAATAAATGTATAGCTTCCATAGTAGATTTGTAATACGTTTTAACCTATATTCAATTACCCTCTCCTATAACTTTAAAGTATGTCACATCAACTTAATTCCTCTATAATTTGACACTTTTGTGCATTCCTTTTATTCTTAAAAATGGGAACCAAAATACTCTTCCTTCACTCCTCAAGCAAAAAACTCTCAAATCTCCTAAATATTTCCACACTTCAATTGGGATAGCATCCGGTCCTACAGACTTTCCACCATTGATTTTCTTTAAAGCCTCCTGAACTTCTTTTTTAATAATGCGACGATAATAATGCGACGATAAAAATGAAAAAATGAAACATTTTATTATTATTAACGATATTAAGATCACTAAGGTCGATCGTATTTTTCAAAACTCCATTAAAAGATTTATCAAAATTACTCACCTACCTATTTTGAATATCTTTTTCTAAGAAAAATACTTTTTGATTTTCTTCTTAAATATACTTTACTTAAGTTAAATATTTACTTTTATTTCTATTTATTTGGCTAGTTTATACATATATTTTTTACCTTCCTTGGTATCTAATATATTATAAAAATCACTGAAAACAAAATTTTTAACATAACAAGATTATTCTCTTAGACTCCCTACGGGTCGTTTGATATTTTTTCCAGTTCTGTAAGCTTTTACATTTAAACCTTACATTTAAACCAATTTTAAGAAAAATTGAGAAGAGTCACAGGCCAAAGACATAAGTAAAACATAAAGAATCAAATCACCACCAACTATTTTTATTTATAATAAAATGAATGTGAACGTTAAATACAAAGACATGCAACCAGAGGCGACAACAACGAAGACGAACAGAGGGGAGAAGGGGAGAAGAACCACAAATGTGACCTAAAGCCATAGTGAAAGTCAAATGGAGGGAGAGAGGTACAATTAGAGAGTAAATCTTCCTAAATGTAAAAATTGGAGTTGAGGAGTTAGATACGTAAATACATAAATCTATTTTCTTTTTAACCATTATGATCGATTATCATCATTACTTGATATTGCTGAACCCTATTCTTCTCGTTGAATATAGTATCATGTAGAAGTGGTGGTGGGCGTTGCTCGAGTGGTTACAAGTTCCATTCTAAAAGCAAAGAGCATTGGGATGGAATTGACCCAGTGAGAAATTAAATGTGGCCATGAAGCTTATGAATATGATGTTCATTTTATTTTGGTTTTATGTTAATAAATTTTTAAATTTTTTAATGCATTTTAAAATTATTTTATTTGAGGATGAAAGTATTTGAATATTATATAGTAGATTTTTAAATTGATGCTGGATAATTAGAAAATGTGTAATAGTAAATGATTGCAGAATTTATAACAGGCAATTTGTATAAAAATAGTTTTTTTTGTAGATGCCAAAAATATTGTCAAAATATTTTAGGTAATGTAAAAAAATAAATAAATAAATTACTTAATATTTATATGAATTAATCTATGGCTTATTTGAAACTTTATAAAATAATGATGCTATGATTGTAATCAATTATTCATTTGAGTTACTTATTTAATTTAAGGAGCATCAACAAAACGAAAATAATACAACAACACAACAAATTTTTATCCCACAAGTAGGGTCGGGCACATGAATAATTTTTTTCCATTGCGTCCTATTGTGTGTCATATTTTCATTTATTCTGATAGATGAAGATCATTTTTTATACTATTTACCCAAGTCATTTTAGGTCTACCTCTGCCTTTCTTAACATAAGCCGAATCTAAAACATCCTCTCTCCCAACAAGATCATCAGATGGTCGGTGTTTAACGTGACCAAACCATCTAAGATGAGTCACTAAGACACATCTCTCTAATCTTTTTTGCAATAGGAGCTACACCAACTTTATTACAGATATATTCAATTCGCATTTTGTTTTATGTTTTTTTTTTAAAAGCTAACATTCTGCACCAGTAAGCATTGCAGGTCTCAACACCATCTTATAAAATTTTCCTTTCAGTCTGAGGGGTATTTTTTAATCACACAATAGGCCCGATGCATTCTTCCACTTCAACTAGCCCACTTGAATTCTACTAATAACATCCTCATCTATATCACCATCACTTTGAACTATAGACCCGAGATATCTAAAACGATCACACCTTTTAATGATTTGCTCAACCATAGTTACTTCTCTGCCACTAGAGCTAAGACTACTAAATTACATTCCATATATTCAGTTTTAGATCTACTCAAACGAAAGCCTTTAGACTCCAATGTAGTCCTTCTTAATTCAAGTTTTTTTGAACTCTTTCTCTAGTATTATCCACAACAAGGATATCATCAGCCAAAAACATACACCAAGGTACATCCTTCATGTAAATGTCCAGTACAGACATCAATTCCTCAAGCAAAAAGATATGTGCTTAAAGCCGATCCCTGATGTAGATCTCTCTAATTCAAGTTTCTCGAAGTTTTTCTCTTGTCTTATCCACAAGAAGGATATTATCAGTGAAAGACATACACCATGGTACATCGTCATGTAAATGTCTAGTACGAGCATCCATAACTAAAGCAAAAAGCTATGGCCTCAAAGTCGATACCGGATGTAATCCTACTGAAATAGGAAAGTAATTGGTCAAACCTCCTCCTATTTGAACATAAGTAACAACTATAGTATACATATCTTTGATGACTTGAATATAAGTCATATCAACACCTTTCATCTCTAGAACTCTTTAAAGAACTTCTCTTGGAACCTGATCGTAAGCTTTTTCTAAATCAATAAAAATCATATGTAGATCTTTCTTATTCTCTATGTACTTCTCCATCAAACATTTCAATAAATGTATAGCTTCCATAGAAGACCTACCTGACATAAACCCAAACTGATTATTAGAAATCTTTGTATCACGTCTTAGCCTATATTCAATTACTCTCTCTCGTAATTTTAAAATTTGACACATCAACTTAACTGATCTATAATTTGCGCACTATTGTGCATCCTCTTTATTCCAAAAAATGGGGACCTAAATACTCTTCCTCCACTCCTCGGACTTCCTTTTAGTTTTTAAGATAATATTAAAGAGTTTAGTAATTCGGACTTCCTTTTAGTTTTTAAGAAAATATTAAAGAGTTTAGTAAACCAAGAAATTCTTTAATCTTCTAAATATTTTCACACATCAATTGGGATATCATCGGGTCATGCTGATTTTTCCCCCTTGATTTTCCTTAAAGCCTCATCAACTTCTCTTTTACTAATACGACGGTAAAAATAAGATGTTTTATTATTATTAACGTTATTAAGATTTCTAAGGTCGATCGTATTTTCAGACTTCTTTGAAAATTTTATCAAAGTATTTGACCCACTCATGCTGAATATTTTCCTAAGAAAAACACATTTTGATTTTTATCTTTAATACACTTTACTTGAATTAAATCTATTCTTTTTTTTTTCTTTGTTTGGCTAGTTTATACATATTTTTTTCACCCTCTTTAGTATCGAATCTATTGTAAATATTACTAAAAGATAAATTTTTAGTGTTATAAATTGTTCTCTTAGATTTCGTATGAGCCACCTTATATTTTTCTTAATTTGCTAAGCTATTACATCCAAACCAATTTTTATAACACTTCTTATATTTTATATTTTTTTCATATTATTATTCCATTGCTAACTATTTTTTATTATAAAAACTTTTTCTTTTGACTCTTTTAACTCATCTTTTGTCACTTGTTTAATATTGCTTGGTACTTTATCCTACATAGAATTCGCTTCTTCATGAACATCTCAAATCTTGATATCTTGAAGTTTACTATAAAATAATTTTATTTGTGTCATTTAGGTACCCCATCTAATTCTATGACAATATTTTCTTATATTTCTTATTTTACAAATTTTCGTCTTAAAATCCAGATTTAATAATCGATGTTGAGTGCTTAAATTTTCATTTGGAATGACCTTACAATTTCTACAGTCCCGACGATCTCATTTTCTCATATGAAAGTAATCAATTTGTGTTTTATTAGATCCATTCTTATAAGTAATAATAAGCTCATCTTTTTTTCCTAAATAAAGTGCTAGCAATAACAAAATTATATGCTAAAACAAAATTTAAAATGATTCTACATTCTTCATTAATCACACCAAAATCATAGCCACCATGAATATCTCTAAAATATTGCATCACTTTACCAACATATTCATTTAAATTATCTCCAATAAAAATTCTTTTTTCAAGAGGTATCATTTGTATTTGTATTTGTATTGATTTTTATAGGTCATTCCAAAATTTTTGTTTTAAACTTATATCTAAGCCTATTCGAGGAGCATAAGCACTGATAATATTAAAAATCTTAGTATCAATAACAACCTTTAATGCTATAATTCTATCTCATATTTTATTAATTTTTACAATTATCTTTTAAACGTATATATATAATTACACCTGTACGATTTCTAGTGCGACTCCTACGTAAATATCAATGTTTAAAACCTAAGCTATCGATCTCTTTATCCTTCTCTTCAACCCATTTTGTTTCTTGAATATATAAGATATTTATCTTCCTATGAAATATAATATTAACTAATTCCATTAATTTATTTGTGAGAGTACATATATTCTAAGATCTTATCTTAATATTAGTTTCACGGACTAACTTCTTTACCCACATCTGTCCGTAATGTGAGATCTCTTTCTTATTTGACATAGATCAAGGTACTAGTGTAGCGTCTCTTGCACACTTTTAACTGTATTCAAAACATATAACGCATCGCTTCCACGGGATGCGTTATCATCTACACAAGGATTTAAATGATTCATGTCATGATTTTTTCGACAAAGTTAACGTTGACTATTAACTACCTAATGCTATCCTCCACTTTTCTCATCCAGGGCTTGAGAACTGACAATGGGTATATTAACAAAATGAAAATAATCTTGAAATATATATTTTTTGTCATGATAAAATCTCTTGCCGTTATTTAATTATAGTGTTGTTTGATGTCCTAATCCTAGTTGAGTTATAATTCAAGCTTTAGAGAAGAGACTCAAAGCAATGTGATCAATGACGCTCCTCTTTTTTTTTTTGTTGAAATTATTTAGTAACATAATTGTTCTTTATTTTTAAGAATATTAATATCAGGATTTTTGCTTTTCAATGAATGTGAACTAATAAAATAGATTTAACTATCTTTAAGTGGCACCCATCATTAATAAAATAATTAAATAACTAAGATTTACTCGAATTGAATAATATATGTGATAATAATAAAATTTTTAAATTAAAAAGTACTGATTTTATTTTAAAATTAAGGTTTATAATTTATTTCATTGAAATTCCTAGCATATATTTTAGTGCTTGTATTTATGTAATTGAATAGATTCAAATTTAAAATTTGAAAGGTTTTGATTTACTTCTTAAACCAAAGTGATACTATATATATATATATATCTATCTATCTATATATATATATATATATTATTGTTATTATTATTATTCTTATTAGAATTGATCTTGATTTTTTTCCCAAAATCAAACTTTTGGATTTTGTTTGAGTGAAATCTTCAGTAACTTCAAATATTAGCTTGGATATATATTTTAAGGTCATGTTTTGATGAAAATTACATACTCTTTCC